>NW_006286586.1:538648-583931 GCF_000327345.1 Myotis davidii | reverse complement strand
ATAACTTTATTTTGACAGTCTTGCAGATATCCCCATCTCTTCC
Source organism: Myotis davidii (assembly GCF_000327345.1). NCBI lineage: Eukaryota > Metazoa > Chordata > Mammalia > Chiroptera > Vespertilionidae > Myotis > Myotis davidii. Next base: position 583,888 of record NW_006286586.1, on the reverse strand, counting down.
CCCTTTGCACACCTCCACCCATCCCCTCCCCTCCCTTCCCCCTGATGCATAGCTTCAGGTTGGGAATAAATGAAAAGGGCTTTTGCAATCAGTCTAACACACCATCTAAATTGGGAATCAAAAGAAGTCTAATATCTGTGCACAACAACCTTTCATTGTCAGAGAGAGGCACAGGAGCTATCAAAGAATTGAAACGCAGAGGCCAATGAGATCGAAAATAAACGGAGTAACTGTTGTGTCTCTAGTGACTAGTAAAGACTGTGTTTCAAAAAGAGAAGGGGTCAGCCTTTGAAATGGCGCCGGAGGAGTAAATAAAATGTGGCTTAAAAAGTGATCACTGAAGACAGAAATGTAAATACTAATACTTGGTTACTTCGGTAGGAACAACGCCTGGCTGGAGTAAGAGTGAATGACAGCTCAAGCATCAGCTCCAACCGGTAAGGGTTCAAAGCTACAAGACTTTTCCTGGCACCAGCCTCCAATTCAGATGTCAATTACAAGTTTGGGTTTTCTCCTGTGCCTCTGACCCACTGGTTACAGATTAACAACAACCCCCTCTTCGGGTTTGATTCATTTGCTAGAGCAGGTCACGGAACTCTAAGACATATTTTACTTATTAGAGTAGATTACTTACTAGTTGCTCCACTGGCAACCTGCCCCCATCTTTAGATGCTGACCCAAAAGTCACCTAATTAACATAATAAATGGCACTTTTATAGTTCTCATAAGTTAGAAAATTCCAAGGGATTTAGGAGCTCTGTGCCAGAAATGGAGATCAACTATATATTTCTGATTATCCGTCACAATGTCACAGTTGTATTTCTTTCTCAAACCACCACCCACTTGAGAGTATGTGCATCTGTCCCAGGCAAACCTAGACATAATGCCCAGGTGGAACAATTGATTCATTTATTCATGTTTATAGGATGGAACTCAATTTGTATGGAAACAAATAATGTGGAGAGTTGTGTGGTGGCAGAATGTTAATAATGTTTTCTGACTGCTTCTATTTTCTTTAAAATGAAAAGCAATATAATTAGATCGAGTAAAGATATAGAAAAAAATACTAGAAGTTCGCTGACAGAGAAGTCTATTTAAGTGAGCTAACAAATGGAAGAAGGCTCAGCAGCACTAGGGTTCTATTGAAGGGAGTGGTTGCAAATTTAATGTTTCTAATAAGCTGTTGCTGGTTGTATAATTTTCTCCAGCTCTATTAGGCTGTGCAGGCACAGATCAGTCAGAGCATTGGGTGTTAATCAAGTTGGCATTTCTGCAAGTGAGTACATGAAGTGAGAAAGGAGCAAGGAAATTTAAGGGTAGCATGGAAGTGATTATAATAACAGATGAGGGAATGTAATATAAGTAATTAGGGAAATGACATTTTGAGTCAGGTAGAAGCAGTCAAGTGAAATAAGATCAGTAAATTATATATAGTAATGGAGTCCAAGAATTGTCAGAGTACTGAGAGTTGAAAAGAGGCGGGAATAAAAGTGAAGTAGAACAATGCAGAACAATGTATTTCAGCCACTCCCACCATTGGCAAAGGGTAGGAGTGGCTGAGATAGGGTGGTACCTAGGGTGGAAGAACAGGAAGCGAAAGAATTGTAATGAGCGTATTAAAATCATTTTCTGCAGGGATATTCAAATCACCACTGATTATGACAGAAGTCGTGCTACACAGAATGGCAATGAGACAGGAACTAAATTTTTGAAGAACAAGAATGAGTCATCAGTAGAAGATGGCACCAAGGAAAGACCACATTGTAAATATAGCTTGATGACGAGGGAGTTAGATATGAGTGCAGTAAGAAGGAGATAATGAGATTTATCTAGAAATAGCCTTGAGAAACTAGGAAGATACAGTTGAGTATCTAGCCACCATGTGATAGGATTACAGGATAAGCAGTCTTCACATGAGAAACAAGTTTCAGTTTGAGCAACAAAGTGAAAGGAAGAGTTGGAGTCGATAAAGAACATTTTAATGATTATGGACTGTGAATTGCGGGGGCGCGGTTAGAATATTTTAGTATTTGGAAAGCAATGAGAGATGGGGCAGAATAGAAGGCGTAAAAAGTACAGATGACCAATGGACATGAAAAAATACTCAACATCATTAATCATCAGAGAAATGTAAATTAAAACCACAATGAGATGTCGCTTCACACCTGTCAGAATGGCTATCATCAATAAATCAGCAAACAAGTGTTGGCGAGGATGTGGAGAAAAGGGAACCCTCATTCACTGTTGGGTATGTAGATTGGTGCAGCCACTATGGAAAACACTATGGAGGTTCCTCAAAAAATAAAAATGAAACTGCTTTATGACCCACAATTCCACTTTTGGGAATATATCCGAAGAAACCCGAAACACTAATTCAAAAGAATATATGCACCCCTATGTTCACTGCAGCGCCATGTACAATAGCCAAGATTTGGAAAGAGCTCAAGTGCCCTTTGGTAGATGAGTGGATGAAAAAAATGGTAGTACATATATAAAACAGAAGATTACTTGGCCATAACAAAAAAAACAAAATGTTACCATTTGCAACAGCATGGTTATACTTAGAGGGTATTATGCTAACTGAATTAAGTGAGTCAGAGAAAGAAAAAATACTATATGATTTCAAAAGAACTATATAAATGAACAAACAAAACAGAAGCAGATTCATAGATACAGATAACAAATTGATGGTTTCCAGAGGGGAGGTAGTTTGGGAAACTCATGAAAAGGGTGAAGGGATTGAAAGGCACAGATTGGTAGTTACACAGCAGTCACAGGGAAGTAAAGACCATCATAGGGCACATAGTTAATAATCTACACTAATAAAAGAGAAACATGCAAATTGGTGTCACTACACTACACCCACCAGCCAATCAGCTGAGTATACAAATTAACCCAACAAAGATGGCGCTTAATTTGCATACATAGGCGGAGGCGAAGACTGAAGACAACGTAGAAGGAAGCCAGGCGCTGCAGAAGGGAGCAAAGCTGTGGAGGAGCAAGTGGGGCAGTTGAGGCAGGAGTGAAGCCTGCCTCAGCAGGTTTCACTCCCCTCTCTGCTTCGCTCCAGCCACAGGAAGCCCTATTCTTTCAGGAATCTTCCTGCAATGGGCCTCTAGTATTGTAATAACTAAGTATGGTGCCAGTTGGGTACGGAAATATCAGAGCGAACACTGTGTAAAGTATATGATTATCTAACCACTATGCCGTACACCTGAAACCAATACAAAATGTCGAATGTGAATTGTAATTGAAACAAATTTCACACAGATAAAAAAAGTAAATGTAAAAAATGTTTGGGGATAATACTCTAAGGAATAAAGGGTGACCTGGAAATCTTGGGTTTCTTGTTTTAATTTATGCAAAAAAAGATAATGGGCATTAATAGGATTAGTTCTGACAGTTCAAAACATTAAATTGTAATGAAGGTGTGAAAAAGAGGGGAGGGGGTAGTCACTAGTGTAAACATATAATTTCTAAAATTCATATCAAATAAAAATAGTACAAAATGAAATGTAAAACTAATTATCCTAACCACTTGTGTATCCTAGCTATCCCTGAGAATAGTTCCTTGAGTTTTTATTAATTTCTATGCATAAGCAAAATATATGAAGTTTCCCAATTACCTCTAATTTATGTATATATGAATATAAGACATAGGTATATTTATACAAAAAAAATCACACAATGTATTCTGTTCTTTGTACATTTTATCTCACATGATAATTACCTTGGCACTCTTCAATAGCACATGGATGCACTTTAAAAATATATCCTGCATATATATCTTTGCATTAATTTATTTAACTTTTTTTCAGTAATGAACATTTAGGCTATTCATAGTTTGTTTGACTTGTAAGCAATAAATATTGGGGCATACTTCATTTTATAATGTTTATGACAATCCTATATAATAAAAGCCTAATATGCTAAGTGTCTGATTGTCCGGTCAGCCATTCAACCAATCAAAGCATAATATACTAAAGACTAGAGGCCTGGTGCATGAAAATTCATGCACTGGAGGGGGGTCCCTCAGCCCAGCCTGCCCCCTCTCACAGTTCAGGAGCCCTCAGGGGCCGGAGGCGACCTGGCAATCAGGGGAAGGCGACACCCCCATCATACCTCTGCTGCTGTCACTACCAGCAGTGCTAGCCTCGGCCAACCCTGGTTACCTCAGGTGACCCTGGGTGCTGGGCAGCCAACATCCAAGCCCTGCCTGCACCTCAGGCCAGCCCTGGCCTTGCCGCATGCCTGCCGCCCCAGCGGGGCTCAGGGGACTTGGCGCCGCCATCTTGTGGCCATGGGTGCCGCCATCTTTGAAGGCATGGCAGTCAATTAGCATATTCCCTCCTTATTGGCTGTGGGTGCCACCATCTTTGAGGGTGTGGCAGTCAATTAGCCTATTCCCTCCTTATTGGCTGTGGGTGCCGCCATCTTTGCGACAGTGTGATGGTCCATTAGCATATTCCCTCTTTATTAGATAGAATATGCTAAGGCCACTCAACCACTTGCTAGGACATGCACTGACCACCAGGGGGCAGACGCTCCGTCCAGTAGGTTAGCTTGCTGCTGGGATCCGGCTGATCAGGACTGAGTGAGATGGGCGGGACACACCCTGGAGCCTCCCGTGGTCCCTCCCCAGCTGGCCAACCTCCCGTGTCCCTCCCTGGCCCCCGAACATGCACTGATAGGGTCCCTTGGCCTGGCCTGTGTCCTCTCGCAATCTGGGCCCCTGGGGGATATCAGAGAGCTGTTTTCAGCCTGGTGGTGGAATGAACAGTCACTATGATATGCACTGACCACCAGAGGGAAGACACTCACACAGGAGCTGCCCCCTGGTGGTCAGTGCGTTCCCACAGGGGGAGTGCCATTCAGCCGGAAGCCGGGCTCATGGTTGGTGAGTGCAGAGATGGTGGCGGGAGCCTCTCCTGCCTCCACAGCAGTGCTAAGGGTGTCCAACTGTGGGAGTGGGCCTAAGTCAGCAGTGTGACATCCCCTAAGGGCTCCTGGACTGTGAGAGGGCACCGCCCAGGCTGAGGGACTCCCCCAAGTACATGAAATTCCTGCACCAGGCCTCTAGTAGTATATATTATGAAAACTTTGAAGCAATTTTATTTCATACAACACTTTTTATTTTAAATTTTGGTACTTATTGCTATGTTCTTCTCCTCCAAAGCTATAAAAACATGCATTAGTGTATGTGACATACACTATGCAATATGAGAGTTGGCAAATTTCTTAAATTGTTCCAATTTATGTATGCAGTAGAAAAAAAATGCACTGCTTTAATCCAGAGGCTTCCAAAGTCAAAAGTGGGAATCTGGGCAACCATACACCACAAGTGCGCGACATGCGCGCGTGTGCACACACACACACACACACACACACACACACTTTAAGAGAAGTTATTTCGTCAAGTGAAAGTGTTTGGTATTTCAAGAACACTTTGTTACATGTTTTCATAAAGCAAGCCTTGCATCTGAGCAGGAAATATCAGCCTTACCACTTGCTGTGAAGGAGAGACATGATTTGTTTGTTATTTATTCCGAATATGCACAGGAAACAGTTGGGATTTGACCCGAGTGACTGCAGCCTTTTCTCTTTTCTCTCAGGCATGTAATGTTCAAACCTTTGGCACATGTCAGAGAGGAATCTACCTCTGGCAGCCTGGCCAGGTCCTCTGAGGGATGCTCAGCCTGGAACACAGCCCTGGTGCCGCACCATGATAAACTCCACTTACATCTTCTCTGTTATTCTTTGGACATGTGCTGAAAACTTCAGCTTTCTTTTCTTAACAGGGAGTATCTTAAGTGATATATTTCAAATTTTTCTAAGTATTTAGGATTTTTTATTTACCTCTTTATCGCTTTCAATTTAATTTTGTTCATCTGTGATGGGGAATTAAAACAAGAAGTATTGCCTGATAAGAGCATATGTTTGTTTAAATAAAAAAGCCAGTTAACCCATCCATTACCTCACATAGTTATCTTCTTTGTTTCTTCCTTTTTTTGGTGAGAATGCTTAAGATTTACTCTCAGAAAATTTCAAGTATAAAATATAATATTATACTATGATTACTATGCTGTACATTAAAAGAGAAGTCAGTTAAAGAACAGTATCATAAAATAAAATTTAAAGTATTCATAAAATAATTTTATACTTTAAAATGTGTCCACTTTAATTTAATTCATATAAATTGATATGAGTTCTTCAAACAGCCGGTGCAATGTCAGGGATTCCTCTTTGATTATGTATTCTCTGATTTACATTACAGATCTCTTTCATAAATCATATCCAAGATACACTTAAAAATATTTTCTCAAATTCTGCATATAACCATTTTCTTCCCAATCTCAGAGTTCTCCTCTTTTTAAAGTCAATTCATAAAACATAAACTGCAGAATTAGCAGAACTACATAATCTTCCACTTTAGTATTTCAGAATCTTTGAACTTAGAGTAAAGTCTCAGACAAAAACAGAAGAGAGAGAGAAAAATGAGAGAGACAGAGAAAAGGAGAGGGGAGGGACAGATGAAATATAGAAATAGATAGAGATAGAGATAGGAGAAAAAATCACAGAGAAGAGAATATAATTTTTGAGGGGGTTAAACTAATTTATTACCACACATTTATAATGTTGGAAATTAAAATATTGGGTATGTCTCAGAAAAAGTAACTTAAATTTCTCCAAATTGTTGCCATTTTTACATATATGTTATAAAAAATATATAATGTTGATGACATCTAATGGTCTATGCCATAATTCATCAAAATAAATTAAATTGAATGCTAAAATTCTAGTGATATCAATACTTATCCTTTAACATAGTTTTTTCATGATCTAAAACAATGTTGTCCATGCCATATGTCATGTGGAGATTAGACTCAGTAAATATCTGTGGACTAAATGTGTAGTTACTAATTTACTGTAGTATTGAGCCAAAATTATTCTCCAACAAACGGGAAACATAGTAAAAGAAGGAAAACATAGTCGCACAAAGGAGCCACCAGTCTTTGGTGGTTCAAAGAAAATACTCTGTCATGTAATACAACCTGAAACTTTCAGGGGATATAACTTCCTCTTCAACAGAAATGCTCCAACCTGTGAAGTGACTTAGGTATGTAAACATGCTGAGTGGCTGTGACTCTCCTCTGACAAGTCAAGTTTCTGGCACTGGACCTGGAGTTATGGGAATGAGGAATATTTTAGTAGAGTACCGATAGGAGTTATTCTCAGGGACACCATATTCAAGGAACCATACCACAAGTCTCAGTAGATCAAAGCATTCTGATCACTACTGTCTCGACTGCACTGTATGGAAATCAAGATACCTGTGTAGAAGGGTTAAGTAGTACCACTTGACCCTCACTACTCTAAGATCATATAATCATTACATAAACTACACAAGCCATCTTAATGGCAGTGTTTCCCCTGGTCATATACAGGGATCTTCAAGTATTAAAGCATTCCCTCCACTAATGTATTTATAAGTAGCTGAGTAAATGAAGTGTCTTCTATGCTTTATTAGGAGTGTAATGAAGGATGGTATGCAGGTCACATGTGATAAATGCACTCCAACATTACTTTCTCCCAAAAAACTTCTTTCTGCCCTTAAATTTCTTATAGCACTTCAATCATTTTATATCCAAGTTTAAATCAACTAAATAAATAAAGTGTCAGAGGCAATTCCAGGTGCATGAGCAAATTCATTAAACTTAGATTCCATGGAAAGGCAGCTCGATCAGTTTATTTAGAATCTGGAAACTAAAACCCACTACTGCTGAGGGGAGAAAGAGCTATTGATAAGGTGGTACAAAGCGGGAAGAAATGAGTATTTTTTCTATCTTCATGTTTTGCAATCTCTTACTTGATTTTTTTTTTTTTTTTGGCAAAAGACAAAAGTCAGCTAACCAGAGAGAAATGAGTTTGTGTTAACTCACTCCCCATATCACAGAAGAAGGAATTAAAGGGAGTACACAAAAATGAGAGACAATAGCTTAATTAATTATGCAGATCATTAAAATGACTTTAAAAAATTAACACTATACATTGTTAAAGACTAGAGGCCCAGAGCACGAAATTCATGCACTGGTAGGGTTCCTAGCAGCTGCCAGCTGCCAGCCAGGGCCTCCCTCCCTTCCCCCAGCTGACCCCACCCCCTGGTTGAACTCCCAGACTACTCCCAGTAGAGGGGACAATTTGCATGCTACACTTTTATTATATAGGAATAATACTACTTTATACATTACAAAGTTAAAATGTAAAATTCTCATCATAGTTTTCAATATATTTAGTTTTGTGTTAAAAGTTAGATATCTTTCCCTGTCAGTATGGCTCAGTGGTTGAGCAGTTGACCCAGGAACTAAGAGGTTCGATTCCTGGTCAGGGCACATGCCTGGGTTGCTGGCTCAATCCCAGGTGGGGGCTTGTAGGAGGCAGCTGATCCACGATGTTCCTCTCTCATTGATGTTTCTATCCCTCTATCCCTCTCCCTTCCTCACTCTCTAAAAATCAATAAAAATATATTTTTTAAATGTTAGATATCTCAAACAATTTATAAGATGAGGTTTCAACTATAATGGCATAACTATTCCACAATAAAATTTTAAAAAGTAAATTTGAACTCTCTTATTGCATGTCTCACAATGAACTTGAAATATTGTATGCAAAATTTTATCATAAAAATGGAAAATATTCTACTCAAATTTTAAAAGATCAGGCTCAATACCAAAACTATAAATGTTGCTTTAAATTCAGAACATCCTAACCGACCAACACATATGAATAAGAATAAGAATAAAAGAATAAGAATAAGAATAAGAATATGAATGTGAGGGAAAACCAAAAAGTACTATATAATTAAAGAGTTTGATGCTTCTTAATGTAAACATCAAATTTTGAAATGCCCCTTTATTTGGTCCTTGGGAAGTTTTCATGTTCCTTGGGATGATCGAAGACATTGACTTCTGTATCAGATCTTATTATTATCCCCTATAAGAGGATGGCACATCCTGCCAGTTTCCACATGAATCATAGGAATCCATGGAGAAAAAGAATCTCTATTTTCCCTGTTTTCAGGCTTGAGCATGAGTCTTCTCTGGCCGGGAAATATGAGTATGAGTGAAGGTGGCATTTAACAGGACCACACAGAACTCTGAGATATACTATATATTTCTGACAGCTTGTTTACTTCTTAACCCCTGCCATGTCCTAAGTGGTGCTGCTCTCTCAGCCTGGATCCAAGAAATAAGAAGACACTTTAAGAATTTTTGAAGTTGCCCTAACCGGTTTGGCTCAATGGATAGAGCATCGGCCTGCGGACTCAAGAGTCCCAGGTTCGATTCCAGTCAAGGGCATATACCTTGGCTGCGGGCACATCCCCAGTGGGGAGTGTGCAGGAGGCAGCTGATCGATGTTTCTCTCTCATCGATGTTTTTAACTCTCTATCTCTCTCCCTTCCTCTCTGTAAAAACTCAATAAAATAAAATAAAAAGAATGTTTGAAGTTGATCATTACCCTAGAGCTCAGTCTTAACTAATCAACAATCTATGTGCAGTGTGAATAGCAAATAATTTTCTGGTGTAAGGCACTGAAATTTGAGGGTGTGTGTGTGTGTGTGTGTGTGTCTATAGTATAAGTTAGCAAAAATTGACTAACATGTCTCTTTTGATATAGAAGGAGACAGAATATTTTGAACTCGGGAGAATTCTGAGGCAGTTTCATAAAAAAGTGTTTATGGAAGTTGAAGATGTGGAAATTAAATCTCTCAAAACTTGTTGGCTCCACTTAGCCCTTGGAAAGGGCTGTGTGTTTATTGACAAGGGAATGGTAAAATTTAAGCTTGCTACGATTCTTGAGACTGAGGTTATAACTGGCACAAAGTCACTTCTACCACATTGTTGGGGGAAAATATAAAAGAAGGCCAGAATGAATATCAGAATAGATTACATTTTAATGGGAAGAGTTTCAGAATCTCATTTCAAGCGAGTGTGGATGAAGGGATGGAAGAATCTATTCACATTTTTTACAGTTTGCCACACTCTGTAGAGAAGTATTAAAATCATGTTTTTGTAAAAATGAATAAGACATGGTCTTTGTATTCCAAAAGCTCTTTAATATGAATAGAAAACAATGCATGTTGTAGGAACTGGGATGATGAAAATGCAGCAAGACCACAGATAAAAATAAATATTTTCACAGCATTAGAGAAGGTGTTCTGGAGACAGCATTGCTATAACAGTAAGACAAGGCCTAATGCAAAATTAGGGTATCATATTTTCATTCCTTTTTACTAGTAAAACTGAATATTATTCCATTACAAGTATATACAACATTTTGTTTATCCATTCATCCTTCAAAATGTTATTGGTGGGGAACGCTCCTCATCCCCAGCAGCTGCTGGTGGGAGTGGGCATCTTGCAATGTCACGAGAAAAGGAATTTTCTGAGACTTGCATGGGAGGATGAGCTACTGCTTTATTTCTGTGGAATCAAACCCCTGAGTTTCCAAGGCCCCTCCATCCCACCAAAGAAGTGTAGCTGTGTCTTCAGCAGAGCTAGGATCAAAGCTGTTGCCTAGAGTTTTCATTTCATGTTGGGACACAGTCAGGCCAGCTCAGTTTGTATTCCTCGCTGCAGTTCACCAGTCCATTGTGTGTGGGGTCCTTAGGGCCACATGGCTCTGGAGGGAACAGGGGCAAATGCAAGAGAGCCACAAGAACACCAAGAGTGTGAACTCCTTTGTTTGGGGATTATGTATCCCCCAAATTTGGCGACCTTGCAGTGGCCGTGCCCCCTCTAGCCAATGATCTCTATTCCCAGGTTCCACTGACAGGCGCCTTTCCTATATCACCCTGACACACTGTTCATGCATCCATCTCCCCTTTGTCTAGTCTCTTCTACCAGTAACCTGCAGGGAATGGACTGGTGGTTCCCTGAGGAGTGTAAAACTGCAGCTTCCTGGTGAAGCTGCCCAAGAGACCATGCCTATATGCTTAGCCTTTCTTTTGCTCCTTTCCTATTATTAATAAACTAGAGGCCCGGTGCACAAAATTGTGCATGGTGTGTGTGTGTGTGGCGGGGGGGGGATCCCTCAGCCCAGCCTGCACCCTCTCACAATCCGGGACCCCTCAAGGGGTGTCCGACTGCCCTGCCAGTTTAGGCCAGATCCTGCAGGGATCCCTGCGAATCAGGCCTAAACTGGCAGTCAGACATCCCTCTCGCAATCCGGGACTGCTGGCTCCTAACCACTTGCCTGCTTGCCTGCTTGATCACCCCTAACAACTCTCCCTGCCTGCCTCATTGCCCCTAACTACTCTCCTGTCTGCCTGATCACCCCTAAACACTTCTGCCTCAGCCTCCGCAACTTCGTCGGGAAGAACGTCTGGAATGACATACAGAAGGTTGTTCAGCTGCCCGGTCTAATTAGCATATTATACTTTTATTATTATAGATAGCTAATCACAATGGTATCAAAGGAACATTTGGATTGTTTCCACGTCTTGACTATTGTAAATAATATTGCTATTAACATGGATGCACTGCCATTTCTTCAAGTCCCTGCTTTCAATTCTTTGGGGTATATGTCCAGAACTGGAATTGCTGGATGATCAGTAACATAACTTTTACAATATATTACTAGACGTCCATATACAGCTATAAAAATATTAAAAATCACATATAAATTATCAAGAAATATGTCCATCAATGTTCTAAATAAAAGAAAAATGTGTGCAGAGTGTTCATAGTTTCACACAAAATATAAGTAATTTGGGATCAGGCCATTCTGTACTACCCATACTCCTACTCTTCCTTGGACAGTTCCCTCCTGGTTATGTTTTCAGATGCCCAGCTACTGGTTGATTGTATCCTCCTTTGCAGTCTCAATGATTACTCAGATTTTTCTGAACTTTGCTCAAGAGCCTGGAGCTCTCATCATGGCTCAAGAATTCCATTGTCATGCTGAGTAATCAGAAACTAAGCACATTCTATCAAGCACTATAACTAAAATAAAATTAAGGGAATAAAATCCTAACTGGACTTATGCCGGGAGCCGGTCCATCCTTGCTGTTTCAAGGGACCTGGCATATATGGCATACTGTTCTTAATATGTTTGGTCACCTTCTTGGCACTATGTGTTTTAACCAAGATCACCTCTCCGAGAAAGGTTGTTTCCCCAGGTAAGGATTTCCCCCTGAAGTTAGGGAGGGAATAAAACCTCTTAACTGCCAGGCGGGTAATTAATCACTTTAACTATGAACAATCATGCTTAAGTACATAATCTTTACTCCCTGGAATGGAGATAAGAAACGCCCTAACCTTTGGAATAGAGATTGATAGGATTAGAATCAACTGGTATAAATACAGATATAACAAGACAACAAGAGACAGAACTTACGCACAGAACTTAGAGACAGAACTTAGAAGACAGAACCTACACGCAGAACCTACACACAGAACCTAGAGAAGAACCTAGAGACGGAACATGGCAACAGATCCTGGACAGAACCTGGCTACAGAACTTGGTTGGAGAACCTAGACAGAACCTGGCTGACGCATCCGGCTACAGAACCTGGCGACCGAACCTGGCTGGAGAACCTGGAGCACCTGGCTGGAGAACCTAGCAAGAGAACATGGACACAGAACTTGGCTGGAGATTGTGGCTAGAGATCCTGGCAAGGCTGCTGATTAACTGAACGCTGTCTCCGTGTCATTCCCTCTTCTCCGACTCCGTCCACACCTTTGGGGACCCCTGGATCTGCTGGGGCTGGACCCCGGCAGACTTAGACTTCTTTTCTGATTTACTTTTCATCATAGTATAACCTAGAATCAAATATTGCATGACACATAGGAAGCAAATGAAGAGACTAAAAAATGTAGTTAAAGTCTCAGGGTTTGTTTTTAATGTTTCTAGTATAAATAAGGCATTCATAGAAACAGAGTATATTATTATTTTGAAGGTGAAAAAAGATAAAATCTTAGTTCTGAGATATACTCCAAGAATGACCAATGATAAATTAAACACTTGGAATAGTTACAATTTTTCCAAATTTTGTGGGAAATGTGATTCTGTATTTGTTTTGGAGTGATGTAATAGAGATGAATAGGGAAGCAACTATGAGCATCAATGATATTCTATAGTAGCTAGTCAAATAACATTTTTTTATTAGAAGACAGAGAACACAAAAGGAGAAAGGAATGAGGAAATCTCAGAGGGAAAAGGGAGGAGAGGGTGGAAAGAGAGTAACCACAGAACTTATATGCATATATACATTATCAAAGGACACAGACAATAGGGTAATGAAGGCCTGGGGTAGGGTGGGAGGAGGAACTGGGTAGAGGGAAGCAATGGGGAGGAAAAATGGGGACATCAGTAATATTCTCAACAATAAAGATTTTAAGTATAATAAATAAAAATAAAAGCATTGGCAAAATTTATACATAGATAAAAACCTAACAAATAATGGATTTTGTAATTTATATAATGATATAATACAAATATGAAAGGATATTTCATGATACTGTTACTTGAAACTATAATTATCAATACAAAAAGATAAATAATATTCAAAATTATCCAGTGAGAAAAAGTAATTAACAATATATGAAAATCCAATTTTTCCTTAGTTTAAAAAGTGTTAATCTGACTACATTTTAGCTCCAAATAAGACCCCATATTTTGTCATGCTACATTTTAAAACTGTTCTTCTTATGCCTTATTCTTGCAAATTCCAAATCAGTGGGATCATATTCATAAAGTTGTACTTTCTGCTCAGCATGATAGAAAGAGCAGGAGAAGGTTGTCAAGGGCAGACAGGATAGCCGTCTGCTTAAGGACTTTATTACATTTCAATGTCTCATAATTAGACAGGTGTCATGTCCATTCAAAGGAGACCTATAGAAATATGATGCATTTTTTTCTTTGTTTTTTTTCCCTTGTCTTCTCAGTTTGACAGAATTGACAGAAAGGAAAGTTGAACAAAGGGACATGTTTGATTTTTTTTCTTGAAGTGCTGCCAAAATAGATAAGCAAAAGGGAAAGCATGGGGTTGAGTCACGGGCAAGTAACTGAATAATGGTAACAAAACTTTACTTTCATGATGGTGCTGCCTGGAACATGGGAAAGTGCTGGTCCTGATTCTAGCTATCATTTATCCATAGATTCATATTTACATAGCTCAGCTTGATTATCTCTAAGAACAGACATATTAGCTGAAGGAAAATACTGACAATCTTTGTAGAGTCATGGTAAATGGAAAAAAAAATACATGTATGAGAATTCAGTAAGAGGCTTTTTGTATTTTTTCTCTTTAGAAACCTTTTAAATTATTGTATCAAATTCATGCTCTATGGTGACATATCCAAAATAGACAAACAGTATGTGTATAGTATATATCTAGACAAGACATATTCTCTTTCTGAGAAGTAGCCATAATTATGATTCTGCATTTCATTGATTTTTCTCATATGAATAATTTTACCAAAGTTATCATGCAATAGAGATAATTTAAGTGAACCAAGTAATTGAGCATCAAAATTAAAAGAAGTTTCATGTATTCCTTCATGGTGGCAGTAATGAACAAAAAAATAGCTTAATTGACTAATTTATTAGCAGTATATAGTCCTGATTGTTGGGTTCCTCTAGGAGCAATTTCCTTCTTGTTTGAGTTTCTCAGGCTGAGTAGAGAGAGGAAGCTTTATGTATTCCATCTTGTCTATACCTATCTCTTCTACAGTGTAACTGCACAATTCTGTATTATGAAGCACAAGGTGTGATAGGCCATATTTTTAGTTATTAGTGCAATGATTGATTAATCTTTTAAAAAATATTATAAAGGATCACCTGGAACTTCCAAATAGCAAGTGACAAATTTGAATGGTAATTCACATTGTAGCACTTACAGTGTTCAAAAACACTAATTATTTTTAAAGTTTATGAAATGTTTATTCTAAAAATTGTCATTAAAATATTTTTTAGTTTTAAGGTACTAATGATTAATGTATATTTAAATATTTATAGAAAACTATTAATAGAAATAAGTATGTGAGAAAATACATAATTTTGATTAACATTAACTAAAATTATACAGAAAATAAATCTAGAAAATAAACCAGGTGATGGGATAGGTGGTGTCTGGAAAAGCTTCTTTATTGATATACATAGAAACCTTCTTCATGTAAGTAAAACCTAACCTAAAATTGAGTACTGGGATGAGTCCATGCAGAAATATACCGTATTTGCTGGCGTATAAAACGACTGGGCGTATAAGACGACCCCCTAACATTTCCACTCAAAATACAGAGTTTGTTATATACTCGCCGTATAAGACTACCCCCTCTTCCGCACACCTTCCACACACCAAATAAAAGGTAAAACAATTATTTTTAAAGTGTATGAAATGTTTATTCTAAAAATTGTCATTAAAATATTTTTTAGTTTTAAGGTACTAATGATTAATGTATATTTAAATATTTATAGAAAACTATTAATAGAAATAAGTATGTGAGAAAATACATAATTTTGATTAACATTAACTAAAATTATACAGAAAATAAATCTAGAAAATAAACCAGGTGATGGGATAGGTGGGTCTGGAAAAGCTTCTTTATTGATATACATAGAAACCTTCTTCATGAAAGTAAAATCTAACCTAAAATTGAGTACTGGGATGAGTCCATGCAGAAATATAATAACCCAGAAGAAATGGATAATTTATAAAAGCATACAACCCAAAAGAAAGCCTAAAGAGGTCAATATTAAACAAGGGGATTTAAGTAGGACACCCCCCCCCCAAAAAAAAAAGCCCAGGACTAGATGAGATCCCAGCTGTATTCTACCAAACATTAAAAAAAAGAGAGATTAATATCAATACTTCTTAAACTCCTTCAAAAACTTCCCAACCAATGATAGCAGTTAGTGTAGTGTAGAGCATTTTAATTTCATTATCCAAAAGATAGTTCCAAACTAGGAAGTCAGATAAAATTCTAACCTATCAGAAAGGATGCCATAAACTCATGCATTCAGAATTAATTTCAACTTGCGGGTCAAGATCATTTTCAATGATGCCATTCAAATGAGGGGCTACTCTATTTAATCATTCCCTGGCGGAGTATGATTGGTACTGAAAAACTTTAAAAAATGTAACAGCTTTCCAAAATGCTCAAGATATTACCTGGAAGATCACAGACTAAAAAACAACAAACAAACAAAAAACATAACAAAACACCACCAAAACTGTAAAAGAATAACTAACAAGAAGTCATGTGGAATCTTTACTATACAAGGTTAGCTATTAATTCAGTCTCCTTTCCAGTCAGAAATCAGTGAAGCTACAAAGAACTATGTGATGCTGATAAGAACAAGGACATTGTCATTTTCTTATTCTTAGTAAAGATATTGGAAGAATAACTGATCATCCTTAAAAGGAAAACCCAGATGGAAATTCCATCATGATCATTTAGTTGTACTTCCTAATTTTTGTTTTATCTCAGGGTCAATAGGCTAATTGATTTGAATGGAACTTTTGATTCCTGAATTTCAGTTCAGAGATATTTTATCTTCATCAAAGAGCCTTAGCTTTCTGGTGACAGGAGGTCAATTGAATGTCAACTGTTGATGAAACTAAGGACATCTTCACTGGCAAATGTACACATGCCCACTGCTTTCTACAATTTCAGGACCTGAATCTCCTTTCCCTAAAGAGCTATGATTAGAATTTCTTTTGAAATTTACAGATCTATTTATTTTAAAATTATGTGTTGTGGCATCAAACTAGGTCAGATTTTTTTCTTATCCTATTAGTTGCTCTTGTAGAGATATATAATTTCGTTGATTTTGCTAACAAGCAAATGTTAGCTTATCTAACATTAGTAGAGATTTATGTGAAAGTAATAGCAATGGCATTGCCTGCATTTGTTTTACTATTTATTTACTTCTAAAGAAGTCTAAGATTTAACCGTTTCCATGTTTGTAATCTAGACAGAATGTCAACGTGTTAGCATGTGATCAGGATGGAAATCATTAATTTTTCATAATAACCACAGTAGCATAGGTTGCATCCTAGCTGTTTGTATTTGCTCACACCTAAACATACATCATACAAAATAGCCTTTTAAAAAAAGTTTCCAAATTATTACCTGGGATCTTTTATAGTGCACTGCATATATTTAGAGATCTGTCAGCCTTTAAGTTCTGCCATATCCTCATCATCTACTACCCATGATGAAGCAATGGCTCCTCTGTTTGAAGCTGCTTCACATTAAGGAAGGTACAGAAACGTCACCTCTGCCATGCAGGTGTGCATTTTTAGAACTCCCATACTGATGCCAAAGGTGCTTAGCTTTTGAGGCAGCAGAAAGTTGTTGGCCTGTGTACAGATGCTGTGAGCATGATCTTCCCCTAATCTATGCGATCTGTAGTATTTCCCAGCATAGCTCTAGATATGTTAAACATCCCATAGAATTATCTTGTCAATTATCCATATCAGGTGCTAGCTCACTTCCTTCATGCAACATCTCAAAATTACTCTAAAAAAACCCCAGAACCTTCAGTTTACAATTCTCATCTTCCCATAGAGCAGTGGTTCTCAACCTTCCTAATGCCGCGACCCTTTAATACAGTTCCTCATGTTGTGGTGACCCCCAACCATAAAATTATTTTTGTTGCTACTTCACAACTGTAATTTTGCTACTGTTATGAATCATAATGTAAATATCTGATATGCAGGATGTATTTTCATTGTTACAAATTGAACATAATTAAAGCATAGTGATTAATCACAAAAACAATATGTAATTATATACGTGTTTTCTGATGGTCTTAGGCGACCCCTGTGAAAGGGTTGTTCGACCCCCAAAGGGTCGTGACCCACAGGTTGAGGACCACTTCCATAGAGCATCAAGGGTAGTGCACTGGCTCAAGCTCATGCAGTTTCTCCATCTCTGGGATTTTGCTCAAGTCTCAGCCGCTTTGGCAGCTCTATCAACTCTGTGTCTTTATCCTACTTATTCGTTTTTATTTTTTAAAAAATTACAACATTCACTATTATATTGTGTTCATTTTCGTTGTTCAGCAGTGGTTCGACAATCATATACTTTACAAAGCATTCCCTCTGATATTTCAATACCCAACTGGCATCATACATAGTTTTTGCAATGTTATTGACTCTATTTCCTATGCTGCACTTTACATCCCATGACTATCATGTCTACCTCATAACTGCCAATTTGTACTTCTTAATCCCTTAGTCTTTTTCCATACCTCCCCCAAAAAAACTCCACCCCTCTGATAAGCTACTCACTCCTTTTTTAATCTAAGTATTCTATTTCTCATCTCTCTGTGAATAGGCAAATGTCTTCAGGAGAAATCAAAATGGGAAATATATCTCTCCTCTGATAGTCTCTCTACTAACAGGAGTTTTATCCTTGCCAATCCTGACTGCATTGGCTCCTCTCCAGCGCCTTCAAAAAGAGGTTTTAAGTATTTAGTCCAGTGACAGTTCTTCCCCAGTAAGCAGTTGAGTCTGGAACAGGCTATTCTGCCACGGTCAGTACCTGTAGTCTTTACTGGCTAATGTTTTGTTTTTTACCAAATTTCTTAACCTGTATGATTGCTTTAAAACTGGTCATTTTGCCACACCAGTGAAAGTTTTTCAGATCAGTTAATCCCTACATAGACTATATTAACTATACTAGGTCTTTAGTTTAGTTACCATTTATGGCCATTTTTCATTACCATATTACATTTAATCAACAATGAAATATAAGTATCAATTTGTACCTAATTTCTTAGTGAGTCTTTCTTCTTAAGGGATGTATCGGAGGAAGTATGTTATAATTCCACAACCAAAGAAAAAAGTTATTTTCTAATCTAAAGTTTAAGTCAGACCTGTCAAATTCCAGTCAGGTTAATACTCAGTTAACATCTGGCCCTCAGGCCATACAAGCCCTCAAAATCATTTGGTCTGGCCCTGCCAAGGCATTAGGGATGAGTTAATGAAATGTTTGACCAAATATAGCAGGCTAATTTTTAAGTTGGTAATTTTGTATGGACCTGATTATTTCTTCTGAGAACTGTTAGCAAGAAATTTTGTCATTTCTCACAAGAACCATGAATAAGGAATGCTATCTTGAGGATTGTTCGAATCAATTACATAAGAAAATTGTAGCACTTCTAAACCATTTAATTTGCATTTGTTAGTGCAAACAGGGGTTCACTTTCCTGCTTTACATTTATCATAGCAAACATTCTAGGCAGAAGTTAGTTTGGAGAGTACAAGCTGTTTTTCCTTACCCCTCTCTAAAGCTAAATCCAAATGCATCCTTTGTGACTGGAAGCTTCAGAGCAGGCTATGGCCAGGAGAGTAGTTTTGCTATTGGAAGGGAGGGGTCCTCATCTCCCCCAGTTGCCAGTGGGTGTGGATGTCTTGTGATATCCTGAGAAAAATAATTTTCTGAGGCTCTCACGGGAGGATGTGATATTGTAGAAAGTTTTATTTCTGTGGAATAAAACTCCTGAGTTTCCAAGGTTATTTCTCTCAGTCCCACCAAGGAAGAAGTTCCATTTTGTCTTTATCAGGGCTAAAATAAGAGCCAAAATTTCTTGCCCATGTCTGCACAGTCCCAAATAGCATCAAGCTAAATTAGCTTGTGTTTCACTGCTACAGTGCATTACTCCATTGCATGTGGGGTCTGCATGGCTATGAAGGAATCACAGAGCAATGCAAGGAGGCCAAGAGCCAGCCAAGAGCACAAGAGAACTCCTGCAGGAATGGGGAAGGTCTGTCCGGAGGGCTGTATAAAGCCCTCAAAATCATTTGGTCTGGCCCTGCCAAGGCATTAGGGATGAGTTAATGAAATGTTTGACCAAATATAGCAGGCTAATTTTTAAGTTGGTAATTTTGTATGGACCTCAAATGATGTTATAAATAGCCAAATGGCCCTTGACAGAAAAAAAAGGTTCCCACCCCTGCATAGAGCAATGAAATAAGCAAGCTTCAAAACAAAAAATAGAACTTTTCTTGCAATAAAAATATTTTTAAATACTACTCTAAATATGTGAAATGTCTTATTTTAATATGGAAGCATGAGTAAAAAATAAAGTGCTAACTGACCACTTGACTTTTCTAATAGTCAAATAGTTATTCTTCTTTTATTTTTTTTGATCTTTATTGTTGAAAGTTTTACAGATGTCCCCCTGATTTCCCCCCTTGAAGCCCCTCTTTCCCATCCCTGCCGTCTCCCCAGGCCTTCTACCTGAATTCCCTTTGTTTAATGTTTATGTCATTCTTTATTTAGATTTCACCAAAGCACATTTGGTAAAGCCAGGTACACAATTTCTTTTATTTCTTACGTGTTAAATTCCTATTATCTAATTTATCTCCTACAGTTTGAGGATGCTCTTAGTATGCCTTAGAGCAGCGGTTCTCAACCTGTGGGGTGCGACCCCTTCGGAAGTCGAATGACCCTTTCACAGGGGTCGCCTAAGACCATTGGAAAACACATACATAATTACATATTGTTTTTGTGATTAATCACTATGCTTTAATTATGTTCAATTTGTAACAATGAAATTGGGGGTCACCACATCATGAGGAACTGTATGAAAGGGTCACGGCATTAGGAAGGTTGAGAACCATTGCCTTAGAGTATAATATTCTTACTGATGCATGTAAAAATCCAGCCCTCAAATGTGTGCAAAACCATAATGACTATTTCATGAGCATCTATCATCTGAACTTTAAATTTGGAGGAATTTGAATAGCCCTGTGCATGTTTATTTCAATATAAGAAGAATATATTTGATAAAGCTAATATATCTTCTCAGATACATATCAGTGTGGAAAAATATATAACAATTCTTCAGTTATTAATTTTATATTTCTATATAAAATCAAGGGGTTAGTACTTCTGCTTCTTCTGTGCTTACCTTTACGTCGTGATGGATATTTTACCACAAGTTGAGAAAGAAAACTTTTCTAAATATTCCTCTTCCTCCAGGGAACATAATCAGTAACATAAGAAGACTGAAAAAAAAAGAGGAGAAAATATAAAATTTTTCACCTAGTAATGACTTTCAGCGTCTAAGCCATTGCAATATTTTACCCATAATTTTTTTAAAGATAAGTCGTTTGTCTCAAGCAGTAGAGCATTGACAGCCTTACATAAATTATTATGTTCACTTATTGGTTTGTGAGTGCCATTTAACATCTATTGTATAATCAAAGGGGACATATTCTATCCTAAGTCATACACCTGGGACAACAGAATAGCATAACAATCAAGCATGCTGCCCCGTGTGGGAGGACAGAAGCTAAGAGAGATGTGAAGAGCTGAATACTTAACACCTCTTAGGTTGCTGAAGGAGTTTCGGTTTTTATTTCAAGTTTCAAGGAGAAACATGACAGGGCTTAAAGCAAGTGAAGAACACGATTTAATGTTTTTAAAATATCATTATGGAATCTGTGCGGAGATTGGATAGCAATGGCACAAGAGTGCAAGCAACGAGGCCAGAGAGAAAGGTGCTGCAGTCACAGGTGGAAATGACGCTGGCACAGATGGGAACGGTAGCTGTGCAAATGTAGAGAAGTGTATCAACGTGCCATACAATAGCATTTAGAGCAAACAAGAATGCCTGATAAATTGGGTGCCGGGGGTTGGTGAGGAAAAATGATAGACCAAAGCTGATCTAGATGCTTGGCCTCAGCAACTGATGATGTGAACAGCTTTCATTCTGGATATTCGAGTTCCATGTTTTTTTGCATCAACTGGAAGGCACCTGGGCAGTTCCCAGGAACCTTCTCTAGAAGCAGATACCTCTGCATGGACCATCACTGTTACAGATTTCCACTGCATTGGAATAGTTGCAGATTTTTTTAATTTAAAATTTTTATTGTGGACACTATTGTTGACACCAGTCCATCCCAATTTGCCCACCTCCACCCAGCCCGGACTCCCGCTCCCTTGGCCCTCACTACACTGGAGTCTGTGTCCATGGGTTATGCATATATGTTCTTTGGCTAATCCCTTCACCTTTATTCA
Organism: Myotis davidii; assembly: GCF_000327345.1. Taxonomy (NCBI): domain Eukaryota; kingdom Metazoa; phylum Chordata; class Mammalia; order Chiroptera; family Vespertilionidae; genus Myotis; species Myotis davidii. Next base: position 561,851 of record NW_006286586.1, on the reverse strand, counting down.
GTCTCCCCACGCTCCCCAACTCCACTCTGACATTTTTCAGTCTGTCCCAGGCACCCATGCCTCTGGCTCTATTTTGCTTGTCAGTTTATTTTATTCCTTAGATTCTACATATTAGTGAGATCATATGGCATTTGTCTTTCTGTGACTAGGACAGTATGGACATTTTTTAAGCGGTCTGGTCTTTTGGGAGGGGACATAAGCTGCAGTCAGCCACTCCTATGGAGAGGACCTGGGGCAACTGCATCTTATTTCATTCACTAGATCCTTTTCTGAATCTCAGTTTCTCTTGCTTTCACTGTCTGAGATATTATACCCTTCTCGGTCCCTTTGCAGGATAATATTGGGAAAAATCACTTAGAAGTCTTCTCTTTTGCTTAATGGCATTGCAAAGTTTTATTTTAAGACTCTTATGTAATTATTCATATTTCATATTTTTTTCTATTTCAAATAGATTTGGGCGTGAATGAAAGATAAATGTGTATATGCATGCACAGATCTGGACTAAAAGGTCTGTAAATATACTTATCAACAACATTTTGATAAGTTCCATTCTAGGGATCTCATTTCAAGTAACATATCAGAATTATCTTTGCAGTTTTTATTATTGTTGTTTCTATTATTGTGTTTTGTTTGTTTGTTTGTTTAATTAAGCATCTTTCTGCATTTTATATGCAAAAGGTTCTCTATCCTCCTTCAATAATAGTTTTAAGACCATTTGTGCTTCTAAATAAACTAGAGTCCTATAAACATATTATATGTCCAGATCCTCCTCAGCTAAGCTGAATCAGAACTGTAAGAAGGTATACTATATTTGATAACTGTTTTTATTAATTCCACAAGTTGCTATGATGAGCAGCTTGATTAGAGAAAGACTGCCTTAAGGTTATATGCCCTCCTATTTCTCCATTTCTAAAATGATTCCATTTTAGAATCAGTCTACGTAATGAGTGATGTCTATGAGACTATGTTGTAAACAGAATCAATCTGATGGTGAAAATAAGTTGGATAACTTATCTACTGATTTAGATCCTTTGGATGCAGTCCATTCAACACCATAAATTAGAATATAATCATCTCTCTCTGTGCAGATGACATGGTTTCATTATGAAAAAGCCTTAAGCAATTGAACCTTTGACTAATTACTGTCAGAATAATAGCTTAGCAGCAGCTGAACAAAAACAAAACCCTAATGTTTGACAAATATTTTTTAAGGTTTCACAGGCTAATATTACAGAATCTCACTCAGAAGTCCAATTATTTGTGACTAAATCATCAGTCATTCTACAGGACCAAAGTATGTTTCTAGGGTCAAATTATCCAACTGGTAACTGTTTACCTTATGTAGTTTATTACCTCATAAGAATCTCAGTATCATACTCATATTTTCATAATGGCAATGTGGACTTGTCTGACAACTATTTAATACGAAAATATACTTTTATTTTTAAAATACTAATTCTTCATTTTATGCTTTGTGATACCATTGGATATATATATATTCTGAGTACAAAATCACAGTTTTGCTACCTAAATAAACTAGGTGAGCAGAAAAATTACAATATTGTATGCTGGCAGGAGTTATATGCTAGGTACTTAGTCACTATGTCATGCTGGTCAATTAATATATGCTTTTGGATCCAGCCTCCTCATTTCTAAAAGAGAATACTTACATAGTTCTAAAATTACTGTGAGAATAAAATGAAGTAATCTTATAAGTGGCAAGCAGAGTTGCTAGCATATAATCAGGCTCAATATATGGCAGTTATTTTTCACAGCTGCTCATGCTTAAAACAAAATTGCAACATCTACAGATCAATACTTCATTTTTCTATTCTGTGCACCCACTTAATTTCTTAATACCGTCTTTCTTCTTCTTTATACTATTCATTACTACCACTTCTAGAACACACACAAATATCTCGCTGCAAAACCTAGCCACTGGAAATTACAGTTCCACTTCTCTTTCTTTTTTCATTACTACTCTGGTGTGGTAGTTCTATTTGACTCTGTTTATTAATGTTGACATTCTAGCCTATTGAGGTGTCCCTTTTTCATGAATTTGATTTATAGAGTTCCAATAGGATTGCGCAGTAGTCTTTATCCCTAGCAAAATGTTCTGCTTTATTTTGTAGGAGTTCTAGTTCTGGCATTTGGTGACATTTTCCCTTACTGTTGACATTTTTCCCCCCCGTTTAGATAGCAAACCAAACTGGTGAGGTGTTTCATTTGTTTTATCCAGTCTGTTTCATATTTCATAAAGCTCTGCAAAGTTCCCATGTCACAACACATTCTAGTTTGGTTTTCACAGGCACAACCTTTTGCTTTACCTTGAATTATTGTACTATGTGCTAGGATATGGGAACTTGACTCTTTTCTCTAGACATCAAGCCAAAACAGTTTTCCTTCTTTTATAAGAAGTTGTCCTCGTTCCTTCCATAATTATAATGTTGTCAGAAGTTATTTATTGTTGAGCCACTAAAAATAAAATTTCTTGCTCTAACTAAAATTTAAATTTGTCATTATTTTGCAACCTGTTTTATGATTGCTTATATTGGGTAAATGTGAAGCAGTCAACATTTTTTTGTAGAATCCTCTTGTCTCAGCAAATTTTTTATCTTTAGCATTTGCAATAAACATTACTATCCAAAACTGTTTATAGAGAAAAAATGGCTTGCATTTCCATAGCACAACAAATATATTTTCATCATTGTTAAAATGAACACGATTAAGGCAATACTTTCTGGCTAGTAGTGAGAATTACAGACAGTAATTGGGTAGCATTTAAACAGGACTCATACAGCTCTCTCCACTATACCTGACAAAGAGTAACATATCATCCATATCTTCCCACCATGCCCCTTCATAAAAAAAATCACAGTGTGTAATGTTCTTGCAAAGCTTAGAAGTTTAAAATTCTTATTTAGATTCTTTATTCACGTATCAATCATGCTTATTGCTATCTCAAACTTTGAATTTTGGATGCCTCTAGCTATTAAATCCTCACCATGATATTTAATATACTATTGGACTTGTACATTTATAGGATATAATCTGTATGAATTATCATAAATAATCACATACATACACACACACACACAAATAAACACATTTTGCCGTATAGAATTACTTTATCAGCACTTTTTCAATGCCAACTTTTTAAAAAGATTTTTATGCAAATTTGATAAATGTTAGAGTCAGAATTTTCTGCTGTAGGATGGAAATAAATTGTTCCACCATAGAACACATATTTTTTAAAAGATGCAGAATAAAGGAAGATTCTTAACATTGTTATAGTGCAGCTGATTCTCCAGAGAACCAGCTATATTGTAGCTGTTAGATTCAACCATAAGATCAAAGCTCTAAAAAAAGATGGCTTAATTAAAGCACTATATTCACAGCTCCCTATTTAAAGAATCTCTCCAAGGAAAGGTTAGAACATATTATAAAAGATGAACAGTCATCACTAATGTTAACTGCACATAGGCCTTCTTAAAGAGAAGGAAAACACTCTTCCCATTTCTCCTGAGAAGGTATCTGGACATTTTGGTTGAATTTGTTCATGCATAGCTAACCTTAACAAGATTATAGTTGCCCTTCCTTGTGCTTTTTTTCAAGTCCTTCAGAAAAAGTTATTTCTGTCATAAATTGTAATTTGTGTACTTAAGGAAATGAATGTTAAAAGCTATTTTGAGAACTGAGCTAAACTCTTCTATCTAGCTACCACCCACCCACACCCTTTAATATCATTATTGATAATCTCTTGACCACCTCACCATTTCATTTCACCTGTCCTGTAGAACTCTGACCTTGATAAAATCAAGTGTCTTTCTGCACCTGCCCAAGGTATAGAGTCATGCCTGGAGTAATCACGTTGCCCAGAGGAGTAGCCTACTATGACCTCCTGGTCACCAACCACAATTAGCTCTTGGTTTTGATCAGCAATATTACTATTTACTTTGTCAACTTATTCACTAATTCTTCTCAAGCACAATTTCAAACCTTCTGACTTTCAGGCTCCTTAACAGATGACTCCAGGTCCACTTTAAAGAGAAGATATAGGTCATCTCTCTGAAAAGCTCTGTACTTGTCACCCATAAATAAATAAATCTGTATTTACCTGACTCATTACCCACTGTTCTAATGTATGAATGCTTCTGAATTTATCTACAGAAAGTTCCTCTGACTCTGCCTGTATCATATCTTCTTCTTCCTCTCAGAAATCTGACTACATATTTTCTCTCATGGTCTTTAGAGATACCTTATTCTTTTTTTAAATTTAAATTCTTTATTGTTTAAAGTATAACATATGTCTCCTTTTTCCCCCCACTGACCTCTCCCTGGTCGCTCCCACCCCACCACCCCTTCCCCAGCATATGCTCTCACCCCCAAGTGTCTGTGTCCATTGATTATGTTATATGCCTGCCTTCTCTCTGAAGTTTGATTGTCTGTTTGATGCTTCTCTGTCTCTGAATCTATTTTTGTTCATCAATTTGTGTTGTTCATCATATTCCACAAATGAGTGAGATCATGTGATATTTATCTTTCTCCAACTGGCATATTTCACTTAGCATAATGCTCTCCAGGTCGAACCATGCTGTTGCAAATGGTAAGAGTTCCTTCTTTTTTACAGCAAGTAGCATTGTATTCCATTGTGTAGATGTACCACCATTTTTTAATCCACTCATCTGCTGATGGGCACTTAGGCTGTTTCCAAATCTTAGCTATTGTATATTGTGCTGCTATGAATATAGGGGTGCATATATAACTTTCTGATTGGTGTTTCTGGCTTCTTGAGATATATTCCTAGAAGTGGGATCACTGGATCAAATTAGAGTTCCATTTTTAATTTTTTGAGGACACACCACAGTGGCTTCACCAGTCTGCATTCCCACCAGCAGTGCATGAGGGTTTCTTTTTCTCCACATCCTCGCCAGCACTTGTCATTTGTTGATTTGTTGATGATAGCCATCCTTCAAGTGTGAGATGGTACCTCCTTGTCATTTTGACTGGCATCTCTCGGATGATTAGTGACTTTGAGTATGTTTTCATATGTCTCTTCGCCTTCTGTATGTCCTCTTTTGAAAAGTGTTTATTTAGGTCCTTTTCCCATTTTTTGATTGGATTTTTTATCTTCCTCTTGTTAAGTTGTGAGTTCTCTATAAATTTTGGAGATTAAAATCCTATTGGAGATAACATTGGCAAATATGTTCTCCCACGCAGTGGGCTTTCTTGTTGTTTTGTTGATGGTTTCTTGGAGGTAAAAGACCTTTACTGGGAAAACTACATGATGTTGAAAAAAGAGATAGAGGAAGACATAAACAAATGGAAGAATATATCCTGTTCATGGATTGGTAGAATCAACATCATTAAAATTTCCATACTACCCAAAGCAATCTTTGATTCAATGCAATCCCCATTAAAATACCAATGGCATATTTCACAGACCTAAAATAAAAATTCATATGGAATAAAAAAAGACCCTGAATAGCCACGGCAATCCTGAGAAAGAAGAACAAAGTAAGAGGGATCTCAATACCAGATATCAAGCTATATTACAAAGCCATGGATCTCAAAACTGCCTGGTACTGGCACAAGAACAGACACATAGCCCAATGAAACAGAACAGAGAACCCAGAAATCGGCCCAAGCCATTATGCTCAATTAATATTTGACAAAGGAGGCAAGAACATACAATGGCATCAAGACAGTCTCTTCAATAAATGGTGTTGGGAAAATTGGACAGATACATGCAAAAAATGAAACTAGACCACCAACTTACACCATACACAAAAATAAACTCAAAATGGATAAAGGACGTAAACGTAAGATGAGGAACCATAAAAAAATCTTAGAAGAATCCACACCCAACCAAATATCAGATATTTGTTGTAGCAATATCTTTACTGATACAGCTCCTAGGACAATGGAACCTAAGGAGAAAACAAACAGATGGGACTACATCAAAATAAAAGGCACTCTCTTCTTTTTATACTGGACTCTTCCTTTCAATACTGTTACATGTTAAATTCTTTCTCATGCAAGCACAGATCTTCCCTTGACTCCTATCTTCTCCAATTCACACTCTAACTCTCATTTATTTTACATCTTATTTTTCTATAGTCAAACACTTAGTCTGCTTTCAAATTGCTTTAAAACTTAGTAGGTTCACTTACCCCCCCAACCAAAGGACTTGTATGCACGCATATAAGCATAACCAATGGACATAAGACACTGGGGGATAGGGGAGGCTAGGGGACTGTCTAGGGCGGGGGGCGGGGGAATGGACACATATGTAATACCCTTTGTAATATTTTAAGCAATAAAAAAAAGAAAATAAAAATAAAAATAAATAAATAAATAAAAACTTAGTAGGTTCATGCAATTATGCAATATTTTAATATTTCCAAATGACTAAAGTTTATATACATTGCCAATATATTATCTTTGTAATTAGCTTATTTCTTATGGTATTCCATAGGCTCTGTGCAACCTATTTGAATTACATAGCTTTTTAAAATGTTTTTAAAACATTGATTTTGGAGAGGAAGGGCGGAAAAGGAGAGAGAGATAGAAACAGCAATAATGAGAGAATCGTTGATCAGTTGCCTCCTGCACCCCCATATTGGTAATGGAGCCTGCAACCCAGGCATGTGCCCTGACTGAATCAAACTGTGACCTCCTGGTTCATGGGTTGATGCTCAACTACTGAGCCATACCAGCCAGGCTGAATTTCCTAAATTTTAATGCTCAGGAATAGTAAGTTTCTCAAAAGCTACAAAGCAGTTAAATTGTAATCAGATACAGAATAGAGTACTCATATATTTCCAAAACTAATGATGACTCCACATATAGTGGACATCACTTTTTCATAAAATTGTATAGGTGTTGTCTAGCATGTGCAGATGTGCACTTAGCAATGTGTATGTCATAATGTTTCAAAATCAATGTCTACTAAAAGTAATATACTATAGTCTAGCATGAAAAAAAGAAACTAAAATTAAAAAGACATATCTAATATTGCATTAAAAAGGCAGCCGCGCCGAAACCGGTTTGGCTCAGTGGATAGAGCGTCAGCCTGCGGACTGGGGGGGTCCCAGATTCGATTCTGGTCAAGGGCATGTACCTGGGTTGCGGGCACATCCCCTGTGGGAGATGTGCAGGAGGCGGCTGATCGATGTTTCTCTCTCATCGATGTTTCTAACTCTCTATCTCTCTCCCTTCCTCTCTGTAAGAAAATCAATAAAATATATTTTTTTAAAAAAAGGCAGCTGCAAAGCAGTGCAATATGAGCAATGTGGACTTTAAATACTCATCTATTCATATAAAAGACTAAGTGACCATCTAACTGTTTGACCATTCAACTGGTAGCTATGACGTGCAATGACCACCAGAGGGCAGACTCAACCCATACGTGCAATGACCACCAGAGGGCAGACGCTCAACCCATAGGCATGGAAACATGGACAGACTGATGAATCTCAGAGGAAAGAGGTGGGGGGGGGGGCAGGAAGAGGTTAACCAAATATCTAATATGCATACTAGAGGCCCGGTGCATAGATTCATGCAACGGTGGGGTGCCTCAGCCTGGCCTGCAGGGATCGAGCTGGTTTCACCCATGCATGAATCCAGGCCTCTAGTAAGATTATAAACCTTATATCACCTGGATGTTGCTCTAAGTTAAACAAATTCAAGCTAAAGATTAATTGTATTTTCTAATAACATACAGAAAATTTTCAACCAAATTCTAAAATTCAGAACTTCCAGTCAGCCTCTAGCTTGTTCTCTGATCTCAGTACAAAATTGGAAACATAGCTCCCATTGCCTTTAACAAATTGTGTGTACCTTACGCCCTAGAGAAGTTTCCCAAGTGACTTCTTAAAAGATGTTATTTGAAAGCAGGAATCATAACATATTAGAAAAAGAAAAAAATGCTGGCATTTTCACATGCTTGTGTATTAATCAAAGATACTAAATGCCATAGGTGTTTTCAATAACTTCCATATTCATTTTTCTTCACTATTTTGTTATATACAAAAAGAACATAGAAGACACCTGCATGAAATTTAGCTGCATTTTGTTCAAGCAACTGTCAACTTGAAAATTGGATTTCATTTTCCAGACCATCTTTCCTTATTTTGTTTTTAAAAGTGCTCCGTAATGAAGTTTTATGGTGACCATTTTAGGCTGATTAAATACTATCATCCTTTTATTTGTGCAGATTTGTCCAGGTCCCTTGTGGGCCTCACTTTTATTCAACATAGGATGTAATGAGCTCATGCAGTGTTTCTGGGTGATTATTACTTACATTCTGAAGCGAACTTCAGTTCCAATCCATTTACAAGTATGTGCCGACACTAAATCATTAATGTGAATTTTTACATATTTTTAGATTTAACTTTTCAGAATAATGAAACCATAAATTTCAAGCACTTAGAATCTTATTTCGTATTTAATTCGGTATGTAATTGAGAACAAGTTTTTAATATAGATGGGAGGACTTTCCAAATTTAAATGAATTAGCTGTTAAACTGCACAAATATATTTAAATCTCAAGATTTGACTACTGTTTAAAATATAAAAACAAATATTAAAAAATAAAATTTGAAAATTCACAACATTAATTTCCCCCAAAATAGTACTCCAAAAGGTTTACCTCTTTCATGTGCTTATATAGCTATTTTAATCTATACAATAGTGCTTACAGAAACAGATTTATTCAATGCCTATCAGTTATATTACAGGTTGTGTTTAAAAACCTACCCTCCTAACTCAGTCAACTATAAAGAAATGTAGGATGCTTGATCATAACATAACACTGAATCTTTCCCATAAAAAGAGAGTAATCATAGATTTATGCTAACCCTTATTTAAGCTTCTAATGTTTAACCAACTGACAAAGCATGTGTAATTAACAAGTAATCATTTGTTTATTTTTAATATTTTAATTAATGATAAAACAAATATAGTAAACCTGTATCAGCAATAAAGCATTATATCAGCAATAGTACAAGCAATAGGACATAGCTTTCACACCTCAACCTCACAATTCCTCAGAATTGCATTAAAATAAAATAAACTAGCACTGGCCAGTATAGCTCAGTAGTACAGCATCTGTCCGAAAACCAAAGGGTTTTCGGTTCAATAACCAGTCAGGGGCACATACCTGGGTTACAGGTCAATCCCAGGCCTGGGTCGGAATGCATGTGGGAGGCAACAGATCTATGTCTCTCTCCCTGCCTCCTTCCCTTCCTCCCTTTCTCATTCTCCCTCTTTCCTTTTTCTCTCTCCCCCCTCCCTCCCTTGCTCCCTCTCTCCCACTCCCTTCGGGCAAGGATTTATTATGTATCTATAGTAAAATAAACTAAGCAAAAGTGATGGGACATTGTCATGAGTAGGTTTCAAATGTGACTTCCTTTTTTTCTGAAGTCTCTCTTGACCTCTTGCTCCATTCGAAGCTGTGAGGTGCTATACAGAGAGGCTTATATTGAAAGGAATTACTACGGGAGCCCTTCAACCTACCTCTTTTGAGAAAATGAATTATCAGTACAACAGCCTAGGGAAACTCAATACCCACAACCAAAAAGATGGGTGACCCTGCAGTAGATCCTTATAGTCAAGCCCTAACAGCAATAATAAACTGGAGCATAAGTGGACACCTTAATGGTGTCTATGTGAGATACCCACAAGTGGAAGATCCAGGTACATCATAATAAAGGTGTGTAAAGTTGATCAGTTCAGGGGTAATTTGTTATACAGTACTAGATAACTTATTGTGTGTATATAATTATGCAGTTATGAATAGCTTTTATCCTATACTAGAGGCCCAGTGCATGAAATCTGTGCACTGGGGAAGGGAGGGGGGGATGTCATTCAGCCCAGCCTGTACCCTCTCCAATCTGGGACCCCTCTGGAGATGTCCTAAACTGGCATTTGGACATCCCTCTCACAATCTGGGACTGCTAGCTTCCAACCGCTCACCTGCCTGCCTGCCTGATTGCCCTTAACCATTCCCCTGCCAGCCTGATTGATGTCTAACTACTCCCCTGCCAGCCTGATTACCCCCAACTGCCCTCCCCTGCTGGCCCAATTGCCCCTAACTTCCCTCTCCTGCTGGCTCGATTACCCCCAGTTGCCCGCTCCTGCTGGCCTGGTCACCCCAACTGCCCTCCCCTGTGGCCTGATTGGCTCCAACTGCTTTCCCCTGCCTGCCTGGGCACCTCCAACTGCAATCTCCTGCTAGCTTGATTTCACCCCCAACTTCCCTCCCCTGCAGCTCTGGTGACTCATAACAGCCCTCCCCTGCCAGCTTAGCTTATATGACCCTAATGCCCTCCCCTGCCAACCTGGTCTCCCCCAAGTGATCTCTCCTGCCAGCCTGATTGTCCCCAATTGCCATCCTTTGCAGGCCTGGTCACCTCTAACTGCTCTCCCCTGCCAACCTAGTTGCCCCTAACTGCCTTCCCCTGCCGGCCTGGTTGCACCAGCTGCCCTCCCCTGCCGGTCCGGTCACCCTCAACTGCCCTCCCCTGCCAGCCTGATTGCCCCTAACTGCCCTCCCCTGCCTACCTGGTCACCCCTAATTGCCCTCCCCTGCAGGCCTAGTCACCCCTAACTGCCCTTCCCTACCAACCTGGTCCCCCCCAACTACCCTCCCCTGCTGACCTGGTTGCCCCTAACTGCCCTCCCCTGCAGATCTGTTCGCCCCCAACTGCCCTCCCCTGCTGGCATGATCCCCCAAAACTGCCCTCCACCGCAGGCCATCTTGTGGCCACATAGGGGCAGCTGTCTTGTTACCACATGGGGGCGGCCATCTTGTGTGAGGGTGTAATGATCAATTTGCATATTACCTCTTTATTATCCTATATAATATAGGCTAATCCTATATAGGATAATAAAGAGGTAATATGCAAATTGACCCTCACGCCCTCAAGATGGCTGCCTACAACCAGGCCGGCAGCAGGGTTAGTGAGGGATGACCAAACGACTGAACAGCAGGCTGCATGGGGCCTAAATCAGCAGTCAAACACCCCTCAAGGGGTTCCGGATTAAGAACAAATTAAACTCGTAAGTCAAGGCCCCACTGTATTACATTCACAAGAAAGAGGAAGTTCATATATATGCAAGTAATGTTCATAAATACAGTACAGTGGGGCCTTGACTTACGAATTTAATTCGTTCCGAGACCGAGCTCGTTAAGGAGCTCATTAAGGATCTCGTTAACTCAAATTATCAACTCAATGCAAAAAATCGGCTGAGAGACAGCTGCTATCTCAAAAAACTTGTTAGTCGGGACACTCGTAAGTCAAGGCCCCACTGTATTTATGCTTTAATTAAACAGGTACTAAAACTTAATACTAATAATTAAACTTGTACTCTTTTTGACAGTCTATAACTACATTAATATCTAAAGTGTTTTTATGATTTAAAATTAAGACATTTAGACAGCACACCAATTAAACCTGAATGAAAAAAATAAAATATGATTATTATAGTTAGAAATTACATTGTCAGGCAGTTGGAATGTTTCAAATCTTAATAAAATGTGGGCTCTTATTTTTGAGTAATATAAGACAAACAAAAATCAGGGAAATAATTTAAGCAAAATTTAAAGAAACCCAGAGTTACAACTATAATTAAGCAAGAGAGGAAGATGTATAAATGCTTCTAATGGCTACAGTCCAATACCATTTAATCATTTAAAATATATTTTAAAAAGAAGAATTTTTATTAAGCTAGTATATTTTTATTAAGCTGTGTTTATGTACTTTATTCAATAGAATATATGGTGGAATTATGCATAACATATATTTGGTTTTAAATATAATGATTTGTAAAAAAAATGAAAGTCAAACTTGATTCATAATTAACACAATTTGCTAAAAGCTCACAATTTATTCATATTTTACCTAAATGTTATTTTAACAAGTGTCTCCAGCCTTTTACCAGAAAATATTTTATATTTCAATTCATACAATTTTACTTTTTAGAAAACTATCACCTGCCATCACAGTAATAATTTACACATATTACACAAATGCTAAAATGTAAGGAAGAGCCTTAGAGAGAACAGGAATAAAGAAAGAAGGGGGAAAAGAGAAATGTAAGTAGAAGAGAAAGTGTGAGACCAAGAATAAGAACAAACAAAATCAGAGAGATGTTGGCAGGGGCAGGCTGGGAGAGGTCAATGGGGACAAAGGGGGATGTATGTAATACTTTCAACAATAAGGAATTCTAAAAAAAGTTGAATTGAGAAAATTACATGACTACAATTCTGAACTCTGAACAAATGTTGTTTTAAAACAATAAGTGAAAATTTTCCTGGAGTCTTTTTAGGCTAATGAGTCTTTAATATTCAGTTTGCAGCATTTTAATTTGACAGATTTATTCAGCAATCTAGTAAAAAAAAAATGTTTTACTCTCAGTTTTAGTAAAGATTTTAGCTACATTGGATATTAAATACAAATTATCAATTCTTTTAAATACATAGTTAGACAGCATCAGCTCTGAATAAAACAGAAAAAATAGCTTTAGTCTTTTTTATCATACATTTTTTGTTTTATTTATAATCATTATTCCTCTTTCCTTTTCAGTGGGTGTTCTTCATTTAGAGATGCAGATTATGTTTTGCTTTGTATATATCAACATTAGAAACATCTTTTAAATCATCCAATTATTCTTCCTGGGGCCTATAATTTAAAGCAAGTAGTTGGTAGGTGATTATTGCTTAATTGCCCAAAGGGATCACAAAGGAAAGATGTCCCTTTGGTGTACTGGGTACAATAACTCAGGAGGAAGTTTATGGTACCTGCAGAAGACTTTATATACTTAGCCCTCATTGTACTGCTTCATAGAATTTAATTCAAATGTCTGAACCCCCAGAAAATCAAGAACCCCATATCAGAGAGCATTGGTTGAGAATGAGTGGAACTTTTTCAGCAAGCAAGTTGCATGACTAGATGTTTAGATGTTTGAATGCTTTTGTAAATTTGGCTCCTTCCTTTTTCGCAATTTTTTTTTTTCTTTTCAAGAACATAAACTGAGATAAAGAAAGGCTCTGCTGGGAGTGACTTCAAGGCTTACCATTCCTTTCCATTGGTCAGTCTTGCCAAACAAAAAGGCTGAAATCACAGTAATACAGTGGAATTGAGCAAAATGTTGCCTTTGCTGCATCTGTTTAATTTGCTTTTACATTTCCTAAGGGTAGATATAATGTAAGTATAATCAAAGTAAAACCTATAAAGCATAACTCTGGGGAATTTTATTCCATTTGGCTTCATGAAAAAGCTGCAGTATGAAATAGATTACTAATTTTTAGCAGTCTATTTAGCATCTGAATAAATATATATCAAAGAAAATAGTAAGTGGAATGTAGATTAATAATATTTAAACTAGTTCAAACTGTGAAAACTATTACTGTGCAGAAGAAAGAATAAAAACCAGAAGACAAAAGATATGGGTTCTACTTCGAGCTCTGTTATTGAATGCACTTAAATATAAACTTAGTTATGTGCTATGCAAAACTAAAGGATCACTTAATACTTCCAGGTATATTTTAATGCTTTGGTTACCTTTATCTTTCTTATTATAAAACAATGTACATTATTGCAAAAAAATCATAAACTATATATGGAAAAAGATGACCTTAAAAATTCATTATTTATGGGTAACCAGTGATGATCATTTTTCTTTTTCTAAGCATGCTTCTGTACATTTTTTCTTTATAAAAAAGAGGTCTTGGTGTACTATTTTGTACATTTTTCATTCAAAATATAAATAATATGTATTGATATTTGTATGTTCATTTTAAAGGACTGCAGAGTATTCTGCTATAGCACAAATTTAATAAACCCTTTATTGTTGAACATTTGAATCTTTTACAATTTTATAATTTTTACTAGTATATAAAAACTTCAACTAACATAAATGACACAAATATATGAAAGAACCCATCTATGACTATACATAAAGCTATAGTACATATTATTAAGAAAAATTCAGCTCCTCCCAACAATAAAAAGCAACTTGAGAAATTTCACAAATAAAAAAGATGAGCAAAAGAAGTATAAACAAATGCAAAATTTGTATAAATATTTTTAAAATAAAACAACCGAATATTACCTTTTCCTAAAAATGTCAACCAAGGTATATAGAAATATGGATTATCACAGGGGTGGGCAAACTTTTTGACTCGAGGGCCACAATGGGTTCTTAAATTGGACCGGAGGGCCGGAACAAAAGCATGGATCGAGTGTGAACTAATATAAATTCACAGTAAATATCATTACATAAAAGGGTACGGTCTTTTTTTTTTCAATAGTTTTATTCATTTCAAATGGGCCGGATCCGGCCCGCAGGCCGTAGTTTGCCCACGGCTGATAGAGCATAGCTTGTGGTAATTTAAATTGCCACAATTCTTGTATCAATACCATTAAATTGCCATAAAATTTGGCCAAAGACTTAAATGTTCAGGGATATAGACTAATGACTAACAATAATTTGTACTAAGGAATTTGTGTTTAAAAATCAATAAAATATGTATTTTTTAAAAATATATATATATACCATAATACCCAATTATAGGACATTACTGAATGCATATGCATCCATTCATTGAATGTAACTGTAGACAATCATTAAAATGTTAATGTATATTTTATTAAAATACAATATAGAATATATTCATGATCAATTTTTATTAGTATCTAACAAATGAGTGTGTTATGTAATTCAAACATAAAATATTTAGACAAGCACATTTAGTTTTATAGAAGCAAGTCTGAAAAAATAGATCCCCAAATATTAAGCACAAACATCACTGGGTGTTATAATTAAAGGAGCTTTTTTCTAATTTGCACATTTCTATATTGTTAACCCTCAATAATAAACATGATGTTGTATTACAAAATTTAAAAAAGGAATAAGTATTCTTTAAACAATAACAAAAACAAAAAAATGACCATAAACTATTAAATATTTTGTCTTTATAATTGGAATTTACTTTGACAAGTCTTAATTAGAGATGCTAAAAGCATGAGGATGTTAAAAATACATTGGGGAATTGGTAAAAAGTATTCTTCAAAATAACTACTCACTGAGAAAATACATTGGGAATGCATTACCTGGAAATGCCTGTATCAAATCGATTGTAAATTTTGGATAATTAAACTTTGTTTCAGTGAATCTACAATGGTCTTGCATATTATTTACCTGAAACTTTTTCTTGATTTTCCTATCGGAACTGTTCTTTTCCAATAGAATTTTATTCATTTGCAATTTTTCAACCTATTAAGTCTTCAGTATGATGACATAATGCTTGGCTATTTCCTTTTATTTTATTTATTTTTAATTGAACTTAAATATGTTTATTAAAGTGGAGAAAAATTGGGGATAATGGTTGAGACTAAATTGAATCTCTACGTTGAGATTTAGAGGATTAGTTTCTTCCTTCTATAAATATAAAGTAAATTTACTTTAAAAATTTCTGGTACAAAAAATAGGCCATTCCTCAAGTCATTTCTTCTTTTAGTCTGATGGGCTCATGCTTTCCTTCTTAATTAAATTAACTCTATTACTAAAAACTAATTGAAATATCATTTAAATTAAAGTTAGGCTTACAATGTTAATATTAGCTAAATGAAACCTGACAGATCAGCTCAGAATAATGGTTCTCAACCTCTCAGTAAATAAAAGTCTAATAAAAATGCAGATTTCCAAACTCTACCCCAAAAATACTGATCCAAAAGGCCTGGGATTAGCCTCATAATCTGAATTGTTTAAAGCTCTCCAAGTAATATTGGTATATTTTGGAATTTATTTTGAGCAAAGTTGACTTAGAAAATTGTTAAAAATATTAAAATAAACATTGTATATAAGTGAAAATGGATATATTGCTCTCAGTGGCCTTTACATTTATTGAACAAATATCAAATAACACGGATTACTGTTTCATTTTTTTTATAATCATAACTGTCTGCCTGGCAAAAAAAATCATAAATATAATAGTTTTATTAATAACTCTGTTAGTTTGAATAATGAGTCCAGGGTGTCTAATGAAATTGGTTGATCCAACTAAAATGATGATTCTCATATCCCTTTTTTTTTTCTTATCTATTTGGGTACTTTCCACCTTTGGGTAACTGTGGTGGCAACCCAATGAGAGATAAGCACAACAAAATTATTCAATAAACTTTGTTAATGGAAAGTATATTTTATCAAGCATTTATTACTAAGTTATCTCTTGCCTACTAGCTGAATGCATAAGATATAAAATAAATTAAAATGAGAAAGTGTTCTTCCAGGTTTTCCTCTGCTAATTCAGAATTAGAATGAAAACAAATACAGAACTAAGAATAAAACTTCCAAACAGTCACAGCTTGAAATACAGTATCTACCTGATTTAATTATGTATTTCTTAATTCATTCCTTTGAAAGGAGAAGCCTTTCATTCCAAGTAAGGACAGCATAAGATGGTACTTTACATTCAGTTGTTCTTTGCTGCCCTTCACTGGTAGTTCTACTGTCTCTTTAACCTTCTCCTTTTATTTCTTTCCCATATTTTTTCCTCTTATTGAGAATGAATCAAATTTAGGAAGACAGAATTAATCAGCTCTGTGAAAATAACACCAGTATTATTCAATCAAGGGCAAGACTTCCCTGTACACCTTTGACCTCATTCTGCCTATAGTCCACTCTTGTCAGTAAAGATTCTTAGATCCAGCAAAGAGAATAAAACATTAAAAAGAGAACTCAATCTCTACTCTAGGATCCCCTGTTCTATAATCTTACTTTTCCTCTAGTTAGACTTTAGATCTTGCCAAACTGTCTGGACTCTGTCCTTTGCTGCACTTCTGCCATCTGTCAGATTGCTTTTATTTAGCAGGACACCTGGTTAGTGCTGCCCTGCTTCTACTCTGAGTAAGGGAACCATTTCAGTCTGTTTACTTCTTGTGAAAGCCATAAAAAAATGACATTCTGTAATACACCTGAAAGCATATCTATATATATAAAAGCCTAAGCAACCGTCCAACTACTCAACCATCTGGCCGGTAGCTATGATGCACACTGACCACCAGGGGGCAGACGCTCAACACAGAAGCTGCCAAGCTGTGGTGACTTGGCAGCTGTGGTTCTCGGGTGACACACCAGAACCAGAGAGAAGGGGGCTTAATTCCGGGGTGCGTCACCCAAGAACCGCCCTCTCAAGGGGTGTCAGAGAGCTGGTTTCTGCCCGATCCCCACCAGTGCACAAATCCATTCACCAGGCCTCTAGTTTAAAATAAAATTGTGAGAAAAATACAAAGCTAATTCAATAAATAATATAAGTAATTAGCAGTATAGTCTATAAGGTCTAAACAGAAGCATTCTCTCTTATATAGGAAAGATGAGATGTTCAATAAATGAAAAATAAATTCTTGAAATAGGCACTAGAGGAATAAATATATAGAGATATATAGATATATAGATATATAGATATATAGATGATATATAGATACATAAATTCTCATTGATTCACAAGCAATTTCCCTTCTCAGGTCAAAGAGAGGAATTACTTTGCAGTAATTCAAGTTCAGATTGAAATTATTTGCATTACGTCTAATATTCTTGTGACAGATATCTCCTACTCACTGGTTTTTTAACAGTTGACTAAGAAG
Source organism: Myotis davidii (assembly GCF_000327345.1). Taxonomy (NCBI): domain Eukaryota; kingdom Metazoa; phylum Chordata; class Mammalia; order Chiroptera; family Vespertilionidae; genus Myotis; species Myotis davidii. The sequence goes on along the minus strand of NW_006286586.1, from coordinate 544,200 downwards.
AGGGAGCAAATGATAGGAGGAAATTTTCATGAAGTCACCTACCTAATCCAGGGTTTATTTCATTTATATCTGCTTTTTAAAATTATTATTAGCAATTTCCTATTAGGTTCTATTTAAACATGAATTCCAGTTATGTTTTATAATTTCTAATTAACCAAAAGTCTTAATCAGACTGTATTCATGCCACAGTGATTATATTTTTATTAAGTAGAAAAATTAAAGAATGTTTACTTTCAAATGATAAACTATACATTCAAATTTTAAAGTATAGTTTAACCTAGAGTTACATTTGCACTCAAACTGATACTAAACAAAAATATGTACTAATATAAAATATGAGCCTCCATGTGCTTTCATCAATAAAAAGTTAAAAAAGTATCTTTTCCCACTTCTTTAAATGCTAAAACTATTTCAATACTGACTCACATGTCTTTTCACATTTTCTATTGAAATTTAAATATCAAAGTCCCAGAAGCAGCAGTTTTGCATCACTGGTTAAGACTGGCAGAACCTACAAATTTTCATTATATGTTATTTCTGGTTTCTCAGTCTCCATGTCATCATTGGGATCCTAACTTTCTGCATTCATGATACATATTATTTTTGCATTTGAAATTTATACAATGCCCAAATGGAATTAGTTACAGTCACAGGAGTTGATAATTGAGAACTGATGTGATAAGGAGAGTAAAAATGTATTAAAATGAAAATCTAGACATAACTTCATAATATTAAAAAATAAGAAATGTGGTTATACAAATTCCATAATAAATGTTTCCTAAATGAGGTACTGAAAGAAAATATATTGAAATAAAGATAAATAACAGTCAGGAGCCACCGTGACTGATAATTCTATGAAACCCTGGGGCAGCTGGGCTCCAGTTCCAAAATGGGCAGCAACGAACAGTTGTCTCACCAAAAATATCTACTTGAAGGGTGGACACGAGCAGATAAGAGCCTGGGACAAGTTCTTAAACTGAGAGCTACTCAGGAAAATTAGTTTTTTAAAAGTGAGTATTTTCATAGGTCAACAGAGCAGCATATTTGCTAGTGAATAGGAATAAACAAGTCTAAGCATGCAGGACTGATCTCCAAATCCCAGTATCTTCACAGGAATGAAAATCTGACCTGCCAGTATAACCAGGCTACTCAAACATAGAATTAAAAAAAAAAAAGTTGACATAAGTTTCTATGTCAAAGTTAACATACCCAAACTACCAGACAGAAAAGGATAAGCAGAGACATAAAAAGAAAAAGAAAACAGAGAAAGAACATAAAGATTAAAATTAAAAGCATATGAGGAAAAATAATATTATAAAAAAGCACCCAATGGGCTGACAAATCAGGAGATTTAGTCCCTAAAGATATATAAATAACATCACATTCTGAAAGGACGTTAAGAATAAACCAAAGAGGCTGACACCTGCAATAATATCAACATTAAAAACCTTTAATAATAAAAAAAGAAACCCAGGGTAATTGGATCCCCAGGTAGCAGAGGTCAAGTGACAGCCACTCAGTTGCCAAAGGCAAGGTGGGTGTGGTTAGGGACAGCTGAGTCAAGAAGCAATCAAAGTAGCCAACTCACACAGACATGTCCTTGATTATTTGATCATGGTGTTCCCAGGATGAAATATGTAGAATGCATATTAAGTTCTTACTTGATATGTATAAGCAGAAATATTCTAAATCAAGTGAACTAAAGCTTCATCTGAATCACAAAAAACAGAGTCACATCCCCTCTGTTTTAAATTCCCATACCTGAGCCATTTTACAGACCTAAACCCCTCGAATAAAGGAGAGGCTGGCTCCCCTTGAAAAAGGACTCTGGTACACTGGGAAACCTTTAAGCTGTTAATAGGTCTCCCAGTTTTCCCCTAAAGGGATCTATATACTAGTAGTATTTTACCAGGGTAACTGTGCATTTGAGAAAAGAAAGTAAGCTGCCTTTCCAGGAACTACTAGCCTGACACCATTTATGCGTTGACACTAATTCCTAGAGACCCCAAACATCACTGTGATTCACCAGAGTATGGATCTATGGAGGTCAGATGATCAATGAGATTTCACATCAGATCCATCTGACAGTGGGCCCAGTGGTTCCCCAAGACCATCTTGTGGTTATTTCTTCACTTTCGGAATGCATAATTGGAATAGATACACCAAGCTGCTGAAAAAAAACCCTTATGTTGATGTCTTGACCTGTGTGAAGAGAGCAATTACAGTAGGAAAGGCCAAGTGGAAACATTAGAGGTGACTCTTCCGAAAAACAGTAAACCAAAAGCATTACTGCATATTTGGAGTGATTGCAAAGATGAGTGGCACAGTTAAGGACTTGACAGAATGGCGGTGATTCGCACAGCATTCCCATTCAATCTGCCTGTCTGGCCTGTGCTCAAGACAGATGGCTGCTGAAGGACAGTGGATCACTGTAGGCTTAACTGGGTAAGGACTTCAATTGCAGCAGGTGTACCAGATGTGGCTTAATTGCTTGAGAAAATTAACACATCCCCTGGTACCTGGTACTTAGCTGTTTATCTAGCAAATGCATTTTTTTAATATGTGTTAGTAAAGATCACAAAAAACAGATTACTTTCAGCTGGCAAGGCCAGCAATCCATCCTCATGGTTCTATCTCAGTAGTCTGTAAACTCTCCAATCTTATGCTGTAATTTAGTTCCCAGAGATCTTTCTTGTCTTTCTCTTCCACCAGAAATTACACCGGCCCATTATATTTATGCCATTTATGCTGACTGGATTGAGTGAGCAAGAAGTAGCAGCTATTTTACACTTCTCGATAAGATATTTGAATGTCAGAGGGCAGGGGATAAAACTGACAACAATCTAGGGGCCTGTCACTCAATAAAATTTCTAGGACGTCAAATGGTGTGGGGCACGTCAAGACATACTTTCTAAGCTGAAGAATGAATTGTTGTATCTGGCCCCTCCTACAACCAAAAAAGAGGCACCATGCTTAGAGGGCCTCTTTGGATTTGGGGAGTAATATATTCCTCACTTGGGTGTGTTACTTCACCCCATTTACCAAGTAACCAGAGGAGACGCTGGTTTTTGAGTGAGACCCAGAGCAAGACAAGGCTCTGCAACAGTCTAGGCTGCTGTGCAAGCTGCTCTGCTACTTGAGCCACATGACGCAGGAGGATCAAAGGTGCTTGATGTGTGAGTAGCAGCTAAGGATGCTGTTGGAGCCTCTGAGAGGCTCCTATAGCTGACTCACAGCCCAGGTCCTTAGGATTTTGGAGCATATCCCTGCCATTCTCCAAAAATAGTACTTTCTTTTTTGAGAAATAGTTTCTGCTCTGCTACTGGGCCTCAGTAGAGACTGAATGCTGAACCACAGGCCACCAAGTTACCATGCAATCTGAGCTGCCTATCATGAACTCCAGCCCACCATGCCATAAAGCTGGGGCGTGCACCGCTTCACTTCATCATGATTGTTTCTGAGCAGGCCATGATGGCTCAAGTAACTAGTGTAAAGAAGTGGCCCAAATGCCTATACTGGCTACTGTTGCCACACTGCCTTCTCTCTCCTAGTCTGTACCTATGGCCCCCAGTAGAGTTTCCTATGATCAGCTGACAGAGGAAGAAAAGACTCAGGCCTAGTTTACAGGTGGTTCTGCACCATACCCAGGCACCATCTGAAAGTGGACAGCTATAGTTATAGTTTTTGAGTGAGACCCAGAGCAAGAGAAATTTTTAAAGGATTTAAATATTTCTGAAGCATCTTTAAAGGATTATGGTGAAGGGAATTCCTCCATCGCCGACAGAACTTGGAGCAGCGTACCTCATTATTTATTTTACTGTGAAAGAGAAAGGTGAAGGAGAATGGCCAGATGTGTAACTACATAACAATTCATGCACTTAACCAATGATTTGACCAGATATTCAGGGACTGGGAAGGAACACGTTTGGAAAATTGGTGATAAGGAACTCTGAATAAGAGGTATGTGGATAGATTTCTCTAAATGAGCAAAAAGCAAAACTATTTGTGTCCCGTGTGAATGCTCACTAAATGGTAACCTCACCTAAGGAAGAATTCAATAATAAAAAAGATAGAATTATCCACTCTTTGGGTGACAGGCAGCTCCTTTCCCCAGCAACCCCTGTCATCACCCAGTGGGTACATTAACAGAGATGGAGGTTATGCAACGTAACAATAAGAAAGCCTAGACTCAAATTGCAGCATATATAATAACACTAAAAATGGGGGAGGGGGAAATTCCCACTAATCAATTTTAAAAGCTCAATTTTTAAAAAAATTATTTAAAAAGTTACCTTTACACTTGTAAAATTTGATGCTCACCATACACAAACATCTGAAATAAGTTCTAGTAATATATTAGAAGTCTAAAGTTATCTGATTTTGACGTGTTTGATAACTGTTGGAGTTCTAGTCATTCTTATGTATGCAACCCAGGCTTTGTTGCAAGCACTTTTGACAGTTCAACTGTAATGGTCCTCAAGATATGTGCTCTCTATATCTTAGTCTTTGACATCATGGATTTATGCCTATTCAAATGAAATTGTTAAAACGATAAAATCTTACTCTTTGAAACCAACAAATAAATAATTTACAACTAGATCAAAAGTCACTTGGGCATCCTACAGCTTCAAGAATGTATTAAATAAGATACAGAGAGATAAAATTATATGCAGGGTGGGGCAAAAGTAGGTATACAACTGTGAGTATGTGAAACAATTTGTTCTTGTATTATTATTTAGTAATCACTGCATAATTTTTCATATGAATAACTGTAAACATACTTTCACCTTACTCTGTATATTCCAGTAATTACATCATTATCATCTGATGCCAGAATAAATTGCTCAAAGACTAACTAGTTTCATAAAAATGACATTACCCAGGGATCAGTTATTTTATGTGCTTATAAAAAACGTGTTATTGAAAGTTAGCTTACACATGATGATTAACGCAGTGTAAGAGAATAGCATTAAAAGTAAATACCTGCTTTTAAAATAGTTTATAACTTTTTTTATAATAATATTCTGGACCTAAGCAATTTTAGTTTTATCAATCGCTATGATTAAGACTTACCAATAAATATACAGTCAGTTAAGCAAGGCATTAAATATGTAGGCTTTATTAAAAATGTTATTTCTATATTGCTTTCAGTTGCATTTCTTTTTATGTGGTGTATAAACTATTCTGGGTCAGGATTTATGTGATTCTAACTTATATACACCTAAAAACTTAATAATGTTCAATAATAATCCTTATCATGAAAAAATAATGTCAAAGTACTGTTTTCTCATAACAGATTCCTAAGAAACCTGCATTATTTATTTCTAAATAATATTGCTACATTGGGGAACTATATTACAAATAAAACCCATTTTAGCACTATTTAAATTATCTTTATGATCAGTTAATCCTTGTATTTAAATTAGTTTGAAAGACCAATTTCTTGAACACAAAATTCTCCATTTTAATAATGTTTTTAGAAAACTTATTTTCATTTTCAGAGGAAAAAAACTCAAATCGCTCTGGTTAATATGTAATGATTGCAAAATACA
>NW_006286586.1:527598-538602 GCF_000327345.1 Myotis davidii | reverse complement strand
AACAATTTCAACAGTCACACATCCAGGCCTGAGTACAGTGACAAAGTTGATCACTCACAGTTTCAGAATGTAGTAACAGCCTAAGATCCTACTTTATTTCTAGGGACTCTATCTTCTAGTGTCTATGGCAATGCTTTAGAGGTTTTTCTAGTACATCATGCCTTTTGCTGACAGTCTTATCTTTTTTTCTCTATGGTTTGCTCCACATATAGCTTTTATTTGATAATCTAAGATTGTCTTGGATTCAAGATCCTCAAAAAAGATCATCTAATTTGACCAATTTTTCAGTAAGAAGTACACTTTGGGGCAGATCTTCTAGCTTACAAATAGCTGCAATTAGGTGAACTGCTGATCCCTTGGTCTAATGCAGTGATTCTCAACCTTCCTAATGCTGCGACCCTTTAATACAGTTCCTCATGTTGTGGTGACCCCAACCATAAAATTATTTTCGTTGTTACTTCATAACTGTAATTTTGCTACTGTTATGAATCGTAATGTAAATATCTGATATGCAGGATGTATTTTCATTGTTACAAATTGAACATAATTAAAGCATAGTGATTAATCACAAAAACAATATGTAATTATATATGTGTTTTCTGATGGTTTTAGATGACCCCTGTGAAAGGGTCAGTCGACCCCCAAAGGTGTCGTGACCCACAGGTTGAGAACCGCTGGTCTAATGGGTTGTGATCTTCACAGTAGAATAAAATGAGACATCCTACCGAGAGGGCCAGTGTAAATAAGAACCTTGAAGAGTTTCTCCAATACAAACAGGATGTTTTAGACATGACTGTCCAATCTACTGTGTATGCATTGGTAAGACTACAATTCTATATTCCATTCAGATTGGATACACAGAGAGAAATCTAAGAATTGGAAAGAGAAATTGGACAGTAAGTTTTTCAATAAAAAGTAGTAAAAGAAGGCTTTGAAAACTTACCCCAAATCAGGGGCTGACTATTTTTATATAAGAACAAAGTGACATGATCCTTATAGCAAGCACACATTGCAGCTGTAAAAATTTAACCGTCATGAGATTTATTTGGCCTTTTAATAAATACTTCTGAGACAATGAGATAAAGGTATTAAACTGAAAACCCCACAACTGAGAATCATCCCAGTTTCTCATTCTTCCTTCCACTCTAGAGCCTGAAAGTCCTTTCCTCCTTTTTATCCAAACACCGATATTGGGAGTTGGGAGCTCTAACTAGTAACACTGTGAAAGGAGATAAAGTTCACATTACTCAGGGGATGACAAGAAGTGGCTGATTTGCGATGTAGAAATCATAGGTTAAAAAAAATAGGACAGGGTGAACTCTGGGAAGAGAGCTGACTTTAAAGAATAGAAATTAATGAGGAAAAAGGTAACTTGACATAAAACATAACATGGCATGTCACACATGTTTCACATGAAAAGGAGTGAACATACAATACACTCATAATCTGAATTTGTGATGATCCTATGTTTTGTTTTTTATCTTGTCATTAAGTGATTTTGCATTGTCTCTTGACTCTGCATGGCTTGGATTTGACATCTAAAATATTTTTAAAAGATATGCTTAAATGTTAAATTTCCCACATGGTATGTTTGTGTCTGAGATGGACATAAAAAAATTCTCTCTTCTGCCCAGTAATCATAAAAGTAGAGATAATTTATTTGGGAGAGATAACTTATTGGGGAGATATTATATTATCAGTGATCCAGCAAAAAACATGATTAGAGAAAGAAAATGGATAATAGTGTGGCTCCTCCCTTACCATAATTGATGAGGCAATAGGAAAGGGGACTATGGTGCAGGTTACAGGTGCACATAAAGGTGTAAATAAAATTAAGATTACTACTTTAAAACAAGTGCTTTTGGAGAAAGTATGGTCATTTTACTTTTACTTATAAAAATAAAAATCCTTCTCTACTATCCTTTTATTCATTAACTATATTAACTGTATTGTAAACCTTCTTATTTAGATACCCTGATACAGTTAACCATACACTGAAAAAAAAAAACATTTAGAGATTATTAAATCTACTAATTCTATCACAACTGAAGCTTGGAACCTAGTCAATGGCTGAAGTGACTTAAAACACTTAACAACTATGAACATAGAGGTGCATATATCCTATGTTCATAGCAGCACAATTTACCATAGCTAAGATTTGGAAGCAGCCTAAGTGCCCATCAGCAGATGAGTAGATTAAAAAACTGTGGTACATCTACACAATGGATTACTAGGCTACTGTAAAAAAGAAGGAATTCTTACCATTTGCAACAGCATGGATGCAACTGGAAAGCATTATGCTAACTGAAAGAAACCAGCCCGAGAAACATAAACATCACATGATCTCATTCATTTGTGGAATATAATGAACAACATAAACTGATGGGAAAAAAAACAGATCCAGGGGCAGAGAAGCATCGATCAGACCATCAAACCTCAGAGGGAAGGTAGGGGAGGGAGGGGGTAAGGGGGAGAGATCAACCAAAGGGCTTGTATGCATGCATATAGGCCTAACCAATGGACACAGACCCCAGGGGAGTGACCGCACGAGTGGGGATATGTAATGCCTTAATCAATTAAAAAAATAAATAAATATAAAACATTTAACAATTGTAATTTTACATTCCATGCATATTTTCTCTATATTTCAGGTCTTTAATTATAAACCTAAAACAAATATTTAGTTCATTTAAGGCTTAAATATTAGTTAAGTTTTGTTTATTGAGTGTATGTATTTTAAAGCCAACACTGGCATCTTATTATGAATTGAAAGCTATGTTCCCCAGTGAGACTACAGGAAGTAAACTCTATGACCATCTAGCCCAGGAAAGCATGAAAGGTAATACATTATTAATATACAGCAGACCAGCAAAAAGTGTCCTGTCATTCAATGTCATTTTGTTATAACATTGATGAGATGCCATAGGATCTTAACTCCTGCTTATATCAATTAGTCTACAGTAAAATTGGCCTCATTATACATAGATTTTCTTATAGTCACAGAACCTATAGATAGAATTGAGGACTTGTGTATTCCCTTAGCATGTATACTAGTCTGTGAGATGAGCACAAAGCTTTTTAAAAAGCATAATGAAACATATATGGAAGATGAACACACATGAAAAAATGTTTCAAAATATAAAATATGTTTATATTGAGACATAAAGGGAAAGTGTACCATTATTTTGTTATTTATATGACTTTCATCTTCTATATACTTTATATATTTACTCTAATACTGTTTACTTCTGAACTGCTGGAAATAAAATAAAGGAAAGAACATTAATGGGCAGCTTGTGAACAATAGTATTGGTAATACAATCTAAAAGCTTAAATATCCTTGTTGTTTTTCTCTCCCAAATTCTTAGGATTTGGTGAATTATAAGAGCTAACAGAGTGATAACAGCCACTAAAATCAGAGCCAAAGAATAATTTGAGCCTTAAAATCTGGCTTGGTTTTAAGCTGAGGCACCATTCATCCATAATGGACCATTTGCTCTATTGAAGAAAAATAGCAGGGAAAAAATGTATCTTTTAGACCATAAATGCTAGGCATAATAGTCAAAACATCTCAGTTTTTCCATACTTAACAATGTTTATTACTACAAGAGCAACCTAATACACGATGTGTAAAATAAGAATATACTTCTCTATTACAGCAGTTACTTTTGAGGACTTTTTCTAGCATCGTTTATATTAAGTTTTCTTCCCCTCCAATAAAATTCCTTTGGTGATTGTATAGAGACTGAGTATGTATGGAGCGTTGAGTCTCATTATTTTCAACTACCTAATCTTTCTAAGTAGAAATATTGATTTAAAGAGAAATGTGTCTATTAAAGATGCATTCCGCCATGATGAAGCAGGGCTATAACCCTTTTTTTTTTTTTTACAAGTATAAGCACTAGATGAAGCAGATTATTAGTATTGTCCTTCCAGTTTAGTGAGATATTTAAAGGTGACATATTTAGTTTGTGGAGCCATATATTGTAACAATATTAAATAGGAAGCATTCAGCCTATTTAAGACATTGTGTGGAAATTAGCCACCTAAAACCTGAAAACAACAAAGAAAAAAAGAACTCTCCAGGGCAACGGCGATATCACACATGAAATTCTTTGGAGTGCAAAGAAAAGAAAGTAGTAAACACAGGTGGGCAAAGGCTGTATCTACACATATAATTTGAAGCAAAGGTTTAGTCATCTACACTACTAAAAAACACTTGTATTTTTCTGAGACTATCGAGTAAAGGGTAACAGAAAATTTTCACTTGAATTTTAAATATATATGTTTCACATTTCACCAGTATACATAGCACCAATAGCCCCTATAAAACACTGCCAGATTTTCAAACACTGCTTTGAAAAAGAACAATCTTTATATTTAAAAGAATTTATTTTCAATCCGGAGCTGTACATTTCTCAGTAAGCATGACTATGCATTACACAAAAAGGGGGCAAATGATCGTGAATCTGTAAGACATTTAAGGCCATGTTCCTGCTTTTAAGCAGCACATCATTTTAGATAGAAAGGTTTATAAGAGTTGGAAATGTCTGCTGTTTGCTAGGAAATCATACTCTGATTCTTGAATTCCTCTAGCATATCCGATTGCATTGTTTACATATTGTCATGATCAAATTCTATCTAATATGAAGAGCTTAGGTAAGAAATCACCTCCACTAACCTAGTTGACTTGGCAAGTATGTGGCCTGCATAAAAAGCAAAATTTTAAAAATGCTAAGCCTTTGTTATTTCCAACACCTAGATTTAATATTTCTAGAATGGCATGTTAGAGGAAAGTGAAAATAATTGTTAGTCATGCATTCATGGATGGAATATTTATTTCTCAAAAACCTATGGCATCAAAATTAAAAATTTTGCTTGGAAGAAAAGAAATAGAAATGTTGGCATCTATGAATGTCTACTCTTTGCATCACCCCAATTATCCAACTTAAAGATGTGTTCTTTTCCCCAAACTAACAATGAAGTCATGAAAATCAGAGGGGAAAAGTTCTGGCATCTTTTATTCAATGTGCAAATTTTCTCTTTACCACACCAATAGGAAGACTTCCAACATTCAGTTATGAGTCTCTATTATAAGATAGAAATGGAATTTCATTTTAAAATAAACAATGCTTAAATATAAAATTTTGCTTGATCCTTCATTCTACTTGTATTAGCAAAAAGACATGAAAAAAAGACATAACCTCAGACATATAACTTGCACCTATAGAATTTGTATGAGAGGATAATCTGTATATTCCTGAAACTCAGGAACCATCTTTTGATAATTTCCATTCTTTAATGGAAAAAAAATAAGAGTTTGAGATTTGTTGTATGCACTTAGCTGCTTTTTTCTTTTAGTTAACTAAAGCAACATTGTATGCTGTTTGTTTTCCTATTTAAGAAAATAAATTAGTCCAACTCATTATATTAAGCAATTATTATCCTTACATCGAATCAGACAAAGACATCGTAAGGAAAAACTATAGACTAATATACCAAAAGTACCTATGGCAATAGTAAATAGACAATAGTGTTCCTGAGGGTGCAACATAAGAACAGGAGCAAAAACATTACTGATTTATAGAAGGCTCAAGAGCTGAAGGCGGATATCCAGTCACTGCAACGGAAAACTTATGATCCCATTTCTGATATGTAGGCCTGAGTCATTTCTCTGACAGAGTTCATCAAGAGGAGGTAAGAAACCATGGCAGGGGTTCCCTGCAACAGCAACAACACAAAGTGTGGCCATTCCCCTAGTTCTTTGCACAAAGGTCCACTGGCCATTTCCTCCAGATGGGACCTTGTATTTTCAGTCTTTTGAAGTTATCGATGGAGAAGAAATATCACAGCATATGCTTTGAGGGTAGAGGAAAATACATTTTTTTTAATGTATAAACCCAATTTTGTAAATTTTTTAAAACAGACATATATGTAAGATCTAGATCAGTGATGGCGAACCTTTTGAGCTCGGCGTGTCAGCATTTGGAAAAACCCTAACTTAACTCTGGTGCCGTGTCACATATAGAAATTTTTTTATCTTTGCAAGCATAGTAAAACAAAGACTTATATTTTTGATGTTTATTTTATATATTTCAATGCCATTTAACAAAGAAAAATCAACAAAAAAAATGAGTTCGCGTGTCACCTCTGACACGCGTGTCATAGGTTCGCCATTACTGATCTAGATGGTCATAAAACTGTTGATTTTTACTATCTTCTTTGTAAACTTAAAAACTCTAATATCTGTTTTACAAAAGACTTTGCCTTACCTTTTTATGGTGTATTGGCAAGTGTTAAAATACAAATCTACTTTGAAGAAAACAAAGCCTCATAGTTGTTTCAGGAGTGACTACCAGGTTTGAAAATAAATGCTAAAAGTTTAGCCAATGAAGAGTAACCATAGCACAGAAAAGACAGCAGCAGGGCTCATCTGGGCTCTGGGGGAAGCCACAATTCAACTTTCGGCTCTTATCTTTGACATCAGAGTTGAAAGCCTAAGAGCAAAAGTACAGTTCAACTGGTCATTTTAAGAATTTGTAAAGTTCTTTTATTACACTTTGAAAAAAACTATGTAAACTGAAAGAACCACTGCCTTTGGGAATGGCAAACACTGCTATTCTTAGGGATAGTCTGAATCTCCTATATATATTTGCTCTATCCATTCCTTTTATTTATTTATTTTTTGCTAGAATGTTCAATTGATTTCAATAAGAGCAAATACTTGTGCAATGTTCATTATGCAACAGAGACTGCTTACAATGAACTAATTTATTTAAGTGATTTAATTAATAGTAGGGATTTTTCAGACCAGAATTTAGATTATCTACATTATCTAACATTAGATTATTTTTGCCTGCCAAGAGATCTGACAAATAAGATTTCTTATTCCTTTTTTTTCAGTTTTCTCGTTTATTTTTTTTTATTATCTTTACATCAAGCTTTCTATTTTATTTTTTATGATTTCTTATTATTTCAGCCTATAAGTAAGAATCTTGGAACATACATAGACACTAAATTACGATGGCTTCTTTGTTCTATCACAGTCTAGGTAGTAATAGATGTTCATTCCAAAATTGTAGTATTTTCATGTCTTATCTCAACGACTAGACTTTCGAATATGTTCATTAGTTTATATTCAATTTTTAGGAAAGACTTCTTAAAGCACTCCATGTTTTTATCTATCAGATCATGACTTACGACACTTTCTGTCTGCAGATAAGAAGAATATTTCAATCAAGACCTGAAAGTGTTTCTTTAGCCACTACTCAAGCTGAAATTATAGATTCCACTTTTTTTTCAGTGTCTATCAACACTGTCTTTACACCAGCATCCAGATAAAATGTAAGAATTATGGCTACCTGAGCGGTCTGCCAAAACATTCCATGCATCAAAGTAGATTCCCATTGATTACAGGTTCATTCCAGCATCTCATCTACTGGGAACATCGCAGAAGAAAAAAGTTCTCAGATGAAGTATCCATTTATATCAGGGAAATCCCAGGTTTCATTCAATTAGACCATTTTAAGAAGAGAAGGAGGGCTTTACGCTACCAGTGAGATTCAAGATGTGATCCTTGATATGTCTGTGTGCATAACTGTGTGTCATCAATCAACAATACACACACACACACACACACACACACACACACCAACAAAACTTATCTCACAAGAATGTAACCAGAGTTCATGTAGATTTCTGCAGCTAAGGACTTCTCAAATGGCATGTATATTTCTGCAATAAGAGGTGTTAGGGCAACTGAAACACTCACAATGCATTAAAGCTAAACATAATACCTGAAACCCTATTATTGTAACCCCTAGAAGAAAATATACAGAAAAAGTTCCTTGATATTAGCCTTGGCAATGATTTCTTGAATATGACATCAAAAGTACAGGTAACAAAAGCAAAATAGACAAAGGGAATCACATCCATTTACTTAAAAATAAAAGGCCAAAGTGAGAGGAAATAAGCATTTATTTCAGATCCCCCAAACTTAGCTATGTGGGAAATACTGATTCAGGCAGACACCCATGGTGCTCCTGTCAGGAGGGGAAGCCTAGAGGTATTTATGACAAAGAGAAGGGAAACAATTGTATGAACAGAATAGAGGGATTCCTATGGGTGTTAATAAGCCAGTATTTGTCCTTTATTCTCTTGCTGTGAAAAATGAATTGTTTATTTTATTTGTCTTTTTCTTTTCTAAAAAATTAATAACTTCAAAGCAAAAATAAAATATAGAAACAACTTAATGAAAGATGTCATGTAAATGTAAAGGGATACTAGCCTATTAAAATATCATTGAAACTCACCAAATTACATATTTTCCAATTTATTGTTTCCACCCACACATATTGCCGTAAGTGAAAATGAACCAAATAAAAATTAACACATTTGAAAAGCTATTTAGAATGTTGCAAAACTGTCATTATTTAAACCTTTTGAAGAAAACGGTCCTTAAAAAAAAGACCTTTGGTTGCTCTCTTATCCACCCCAGCTCCCCTCCCTTCCCTCTGAAGTTGCATGGTCTGTTCAATGCTTCTCTGTCTCTGGATCTATTTTTGTTCATCAGCTTATGTTGTTCATTATATTCCACAAAGGAGTGAGATCATGTGATATTTATCTTTCTCCGACTGGCTTATTTCGCTTAGCATAATGCATATAAGCATAACCTATGGACACAGACAGTAGGGAGGTCAGAGCATGTGCTGGGGGGTGGAAACAGCCAGAGAGGAGTCAATGGGGGAAAAAGAAGACATATGTAATATTTTAAACAATAAAGAACTAAAATAATAACAATAATAATAAAAAGAAAAGAAAAAACAGCCAACACACATAAAAAAGAATTAGGTTGGTACAGGACACCTCATCTGAATTCAGAGAGATAGAGAGACAGGACACTAAACAAGTCAGATTAATACAGAGAAATGGGTTGTTTTCCCAGAATCCTTTTGCAATCAGGTAATGTATCACATTATCCAATCACCTCTGACAGGAAGTTTGCTTTATCTTACCTTGACTAAGAAGAGCAGTGTAAATTGTATCACTCGAAATTATAGCTTTTCAAATTGAATTCTATTATTTTACATCAGCCACATCAGAGCTGTTAATCTCCTGGTGAACATTCCCACATCTAAAACACAATTACTACTCACAAGCAAATTTCATGTATTAGGGAAATGTAACAGAGGTTATTGTGCATAAATTGCCTGCTGTCCCTTGGTACTAGAAAATGAGATACTGAATCTCTTAAGGGGACCCTAAAGGGAGTATTGATAAGTAAATAGAATCACTGAACATTTGGAAAATTACCATTTCAATGAATCGTGTCCTTCCTAAATTCAGGAGGTAGCTCCTTTCAGGAAAATTGGAAAATGGATATGAAAACACTTTAAAAATGAATTAAGAAAACACTGATGGTCAATCCTGAGGCTTCACATTTAGAAATGAAAAAGGATTTTTTTCTTCACATATAGCACATATAGTTAGGGGTATGAGCATAACAAAAAGATACTGAGACTCTTCTTGATCAAAATGAACATAAAAACAAGCAAATAAACAAACAAAAACAATGGTTTTTCTAAGCAGGTACCTAGAAATGCAACCAGAAGGCCTCCCAGTTGTGATATTTATGTGAACATTTTACAAAAAATCAAAACATCCTATATGCCAGAAAGTGAGAATATATTCAAATTTCCTTTAATCAAAATGTAATCATCATAGTTTTCATTTACTGAAAATATATTATTTTTTTTACTTTCAATTATATATCTGGTATTTAATAGGTTTATGTATTATAAAAGAAATTATTCTAAATGTTTATGAATTTTAATGGGCATATATGCTCATTTTATTATCCCAATTTTTATTAACTGTAATAAAATATAACTGTTATAAATAACTGTAATAAAATGCTAATTGTTATTTGGTAATTTTTTTTCAGAATTAGCACTTCACCCCGGGAAGGATATCACCTAAGTTTCTCTAAGGAAATACAGACAATTCCCTACAACTTCGTAGAAATTTCATAGAAAGAATTGTAATTTATATAATATCCAGTGCTGAATAGAAACCTTAAACATGTTTGGCAAAATCTATCTGAATGTTTAGATAAGTCACATTAGGCATGTCTTACTCTTTACTTTGCATCTTTTCATTTCTAAATTATATATTATATGAGATCCTAAGTAACGTGCTCTGAGTAACTCAGGTTTTAGCTTTCTAATTAGGATGTAATAATCTTAAACTTTTCAGACCTTTTATTAATTTCAAATCACCTACATGGTGAAATAAAATATTCCGAATATACAGATTCCTCAATAGGTATGTTTGGGATAAACTGTATTGTGAAATTGTTTACTCTAGATACTGGGTTTTATTCATTTTTAAAAATAAAATTATTCATCCAGTCAAAAATAGATTTAGTGCACTTCATCTGTCAAGTACTTGATTCAACACTGGAGCTGCAGAGTTGAAGGGTGCCCACTGATTTCCCAGAATTCACAGAGAGTTTGTCTCTAATCTCTGAAACGATCTATACCGAAGCACAAAGTGTAGAACTGTTTAATGAAAATAATCCCCTTGCCTTATTACATCACATTTTGTTATCCAACCAACAGTTTATGTTTCTTATAAATGGCAGATCAACTCTCAAGCTAATTCTTTAAAGCCCTGCTTTTTCAACGTCCTAGCTTTTTCACTTGCCTGCTTCCTTGCAGCTTCATTGAGTCCCTCTGAAATTCAGTAACTTGAACAGATATCCTATTGTCTCTAGCCTGCTATGATAATGTGGTTATGGGGCACAAAACAGACATATAAGAATTGCTGCTCTTAAACTCATCTTTGATATTTTTCTGACTAGGATTGTACCAAAGCCACTTGATACAGCAGCAATGAATGTAATGAGCCAATTTGTGGCAGATAAGGAATTGTTTCTTGTATGTGAAGTTTGAGGTCTTGTTCTGGGTCTTCAGGGCAGGTGACAAGTTATCTTCTGGCTGGGAA
>NW_006286586.1:486980-527587 GCF_000327345.1 Myotis davidii | reverse complement strand
GAAAGAGTTGGGCTTATCTGAGTGTGAATGGATGAGTAAATGGAAAGTGTGTTATTTATCTTCCACTTCCCAGCACATGTTATTAGGCCTGGGATGTAGTCGGTGTTTTCCTATTTTCTTATTTTGAAGGCCATTTGAAAATTAAAACATTCAATTCTTATGAAAGATCACTGCAGTATAAAAAATAACCTTCTTCGACACTGAAACGCCCATCCTCATATTTCTTTTTCTTGAAGTTTTGCAATTTGACAGGACTCGTGCTTTATCCTTTCTTGGCACTGTCTCTAATATTTTAACAGATGTTTTTAATAAAATAGAGTAGGTCTTCAAATGATATCGCATTTCTGGTTATAAAATCTAAAGAATACAAAAAAAATAGAATCCAATTTGAAAAGTCTACAAAACAAACATTTTCTTGTAAACAGAGCCATTCCTTCAGGGACAGTTCTATAACCAGGAGTGCATGAAACCCTCAGGATAATGAAACTATTTCATTTTCCATTTGTTTAGTAAAGGCCAAAAGGCTATTTATGTGCTAATAGGTTTATTAATAAAACTGAAAAAGCAATAACCTCACCTGTATAGCGATCAGTGAAGCTGATGATAATGGAAAACCAACTTTATATAAAAGGAAATTTTATGGCTCTTAGGACTACCTTTGATTTTTTTAAATAACGACTTTATTTGATGAGCCTCTCTCTCTTTTTTTCTGTTTATATATCTCTTTACATTTCATTTTAAACTAAATGAAAAAATATTCAGATAAAGTATTTTTTATTGAATATTATCAAATACAAAAATGCATTTCATAAATTAAAAAAACTCCTGTGGATTAATTATGCTCATTACAATCCTCTTTTAAAGCTATTAATTTGGTGACTTTGCTAAGTTACATCCTCATCAGCATATGTTCTTAGCAGAGTTTGCAATGACCATTATAATCAACCCTTTCAAAGTAAGTTAAGCATTTTAATGAAAAGCCTACAAGAAAGATGAATCGGCTATTTCTAGTACTTGTAACTCTATGGCTGGACTATAAAAGGGAAAAAAATAGGGAAATTTTAAAAATCAATTATTCTATGTTTGCTAAAATGAAATATAGATTCTACAGTTATGTTTATATGTATGAGAGTGACCACTATGAAAAAAATTATTTAAATAACCTGTTAATAATGTTCAATTCGCTTTGAGAAGAAATGCTATTGAATATTAAATACATCATTTACCTGCTGTTTAGTCCTGTTGGGTTTTGTTTTGTTGTTTTTTAATCCTCACCCAAGGATATTTTTCCATTGATATTTTAAAGACAGTGAAATGGAGGGAGGGAGGGAAGAAAAGAGGAGAGAGAGAAAGAAAGAGAAAGAGAGAGAAAGATGGATTGTGAGAGGTTCACATTGATTGGTTGCCTCCCACACACACCCCAACCAGGGCCAGGGATCAAACCTACAACCCAGGTACCTGCCCTTGACAGGGAATCGAACCTGTGAATCTTTGGTCCATAGGTTGACTCTCTAGTGACTGAGTGATACCGGCTAGGTCTAGTACTTTTTGATAGAAAATACAAGAAAAAGTGTATTCCTGACCTTTTAAAAGTAAATATAAATATAGATTGTTACCATCAAATCTGGACCTAAGATTCTACTCACTTTTAGGCTATACATGCCCAAATAAGGCTCCACCTACATTGTCTGATAATGCCATTTGATCGTGTTTAACTGATAAATATGATCTATCTGATAAAACATGCCACAAATGACTTTCAGCAATCAGGTCATTGGTATAAATGGTCTGGGACAATATAATGGCTAAAAATTGATAGAATACTCAGTGCTTATAGATTAACAATGAGGAATTTAATGAACAAACTGAACTACCAAGCAAAATAGAGAGACTCATAGAAAGCAGAAAAACAGCTGGGGTGTGGGGAGGGGAGAAGATATTGAGGGGGGGGGGAAAGAGAGAGAATTCATGGACATGGACAACAGTGTGGTGATTGTGGGGGTGGGGTGGAGGTGAAAGAGAGCATAGAGGAGATAAACAGTGATGAAAAATAACCAACTATGCTGGGAACTAGGTGTGATATATCAGGCAAGATTTGAGATAACGTTTATTTATAGTTTTCTAGGTGAGAAAAACTCACAGGGAATAACAACCTAAAACACTGTATGATTAAATATTAAAATAGTAAAAACATATATTTTTAATCATTCGCTTTTGATAAAATGTAGACAAGTTACAATTAGCATAAGAATCAGTTTAGACATGAAATGATGAATAACGAATCCAGGAAATCTAGAAGGCAAAACTGAGTTCAACTATAAAAAGGGGATAAATGACCATAGTTGGCTAAACAAAGAGGTCAATGAAGCATGAGACAAAATGGATTCGGTCAGAAGGAAGGTAGAAATGAGATCAGTTAAGATAAAAATGCCGATATACTTTTGAATAATTTTAGTGTTAAAATATGAAATGTGCATGTATCATATTGACATGAAATTTGGATGAACTAGAAGATATATTTTAAATAAATACTCATTAAAATTTTTCTTTAAAACCATTTATTAAAAAAATAAAGAGTACACTTAATCCTTTATAAAGTTGGCAGTGAATGTATAAAAAGAATGCTTCTATATAAGGATCTATGCAGAACACCTCCCACTTAAAATAGTACAAAAGGAAGGCAGAGTGGATAATTAAAGGTACAACAAAACTGTTATGAAGAGCGTTAAACAGCATAAATTTACTTTCTACAGACAATAGATGTTTGTTAGTAGATTAAGAGATTCTTTACCACAGACCATATAAGAGAAGTTTTTCATGGTAAATACAAAATTCTGTATGCTGGTCACTGGAAAGAAAAATTCCAAAACTACAAGGAATACTGGATTATTTTCTAAAAACAGATGCTTAGATTGAATTTCCAATACCTGAAAAAAAAAGATTGTTATTCACTTTTGGGAATATTTGATTGTAGTCTATTCCAGATACATGATTCCAGGATTTTATGAAAAAAAAGAAATTTTTAAAATGTAAGTATGTAAACACAAAGTGCTTTTAATTATTAAAGCAGAAGTGTATACTTCCCACTTTATAAAAGATTTCTTTTTAGTTCCCTGTAGCTTTCAACACTTTTTTGGAGAATCATGGATGCCATTTATGAACCTGATAAAAAACATCCATCCTTATGAAGAAACTAGAGGCCTGATTCACGACATGTGTGCAAGGGGCTTGGCCCCCTACTGTCACACGGCTGCCTCTGCCTCAGCCCGCCCCCGCCACCACCGCCACGGCTTAGTCTGGAAGGTCGTCCAGAAGGTAGTCCAGTCTAATTAGCTTATTACACTTTTATTCTTATAGATTCTTCTTAGGAATTTCTCAGTATAGGCTGCAAATAATTTGGAAGATGTTCATGAGTTTGCTAGGGTCAAATTAATAACCACTGATGGAAAATGTATATTCTTAGGGACAGGATAATGAATAAATGCTATACTAGGTTAACAGAAGCATCAAAGCACCTGTACTAATCTTCCCTACTCTTCCCTACTGCCACACTGGATCCAAGAAGATTGTTTTAGATTGGATCTACGCAGCAAAGAAAAAGGAAGACTTCTGAACTGACCAGTGATTTAGGGTTGCTGGCTGACTCCATTCTGTATAATCCGCTTCAAGATCTCTATTAGCCCAACAAGGCTTTCAATTTATTTCCCCCAAATTGTCTAAATTATTCAGACAAAAAGTCACCATAAATGTGTTTTTGAGATGCTTAAGTATATTCTTTAGTCATCTAAACAACTGCAGCTAGGGTAATTTTTAAAGCCCATATTTTCAAGAATAAATTAAAATGGTTATTGTGTAGCAAGGTTTCAAAAGCTGAAAATTGGATATTTACCAACTGCACAATCTTATGTTACAAAAATGAAGAGAAAATTCAAATATATTCCTGGATGAGGTTTTGTCTGAGTAATCTAGATTTTTTAGCATAATTTTATGTCCCTCGAGCAATGTTAATGATTATACTGCATATAAAAATAGCTATAATTTTGGTTAATCTAAAAATAACTAGTAAACACTATTTTAAAGCTGATATACCTTTTAGTACCACAAAAATTACTTTATTTTTAAAACTTTATATTTTGTTTTGATCTGTATAGTGCATAACATGTATCTTTGATTAAAGCTGCAATAAATTGATGACATTATGATTTCAAGCTTACCTATATGATTTTACATATAACAATGACACTTTACTTTCTTGGTGGTCAAGTAGTTAAACACAGTAACAGGTAAAAATTTGAAGATCCTGTGAGTGGTATTCAAGGTTAAGAAGTAGAGTCTTTTGAGCTTTTATAATTTCACTTTCTCTGTCTAAAAATGCCCATTCAAGTACAAACTTTCAAATAAACCCTTTCAGATAATTAAAGGATGCGTGGACAAATTACATTAGAGTTAAACTTCAGAGTCAAGGTAACGGCTTAGTAAAACTACTGCACTTAGCATCCTTTTTCATATTGCAATTTCTATGGCTTTTTACTGCACAATAAACTACTTTTTATGACAAATGTGGCATGATGAAAGATCACTTTTAAAAAACACAACTATATAGCATGTTTTATTCACACAGCTGTGTGTCACAGATCATAATGGTAACTGCCATTGGTGAAATCTACTTCCTATGGGTAAACTTACCTTAGTATGAAGAGTGTTTCTGTTTTCTTTGTTGTAATTTAAACTGACTGAACTCTGGTTCTATGCTTAGCTAACAATGGTTATGGAGTATGCCAGCCAAGTGCAACACCTTCTTTTCCTCTGTGAATTTCATTGGGAAATTCCTCTGGTATTCTTAGTATTTATTAACATTTTAAGATATATTCCTAGAACATTAATTTTAAATGTGTTCATTTAGAGGTAGTGAATATAGTGAAAACATGAGTTAGGTCATTAATAAAATCAATCAATCAAACTACTGTTGAGGAACAGAACTGAAAATCCAGTGGTGAGCTGCTATGATGATAAGACTCACATTTTTGGTGAGTAAGAAGCATAGGTTAACATCTTTTAGAACCATCCAGAAAGGCCAGGTTTATTTCAGACATAACAGACAGAAACTGTCCCTTTATTTATTTTTTATGTATTTATTTTTGCACTGTATTTTTTTTTATTGTCTTAAAAGTTAGAAGTGAAAAATGTAAGGTCCATGGGGCATGAAAGATTATGAAACACTGGGCTACAATGTCTGATTTATCCACAAATACATCGCAGCCCAGACAACACTGGGCCTGTTCCCACGCCTTTCCATTTCTACCTAATCATATAGCAGGGAAAGGCTAGGACTCAATCCGAGTGAGTTGCTTCTCTGTCTCTGGATGTGTTTTTGTTCATCAGTTTATATAGTTCATTATATTCCACAAATGAGTGAGATCATGTGGTATTTGTCTTTCTCCAACTGACTTATTTTGCTTAGCCTAATGCTCTCCATTCATGCTGTTGCAAATGGTTGGCGTTCCTTCCTTTTTAGAGTTTTTAAAGGGACATTTTCTGTTTCAATATAGCCACAGAAACTGTCCCTTTTAAAACTGTAATATTTCCTTTAGAGTATCTGTTTGTTCTCATTAATGAGACCGCCAGGGTCTCAGGACACATACATTGTTAGTAAATAATTACCCAATAACATGTACTTAGCAAATGCATATTACATGCCTGCTACATTCCAGTGATGGAATTTAGATTCTAATGAAAGAGTCATACAATAAACAAATTATTAAGAAATAATAAATGAAAATTTGTGGTCAACATGGTGCCACTTCAGAGAATAACAGGAATTTACTTAACTTCTTTAGACAGGAGGGTAAAGAAAGGTCCATCTAAAGAAGCAATTTTAATTTCAGGCTGGTTCCTGATTCTAGAAGAGAAGGTACCAGGCATATACAAAAGTGGGGCAAATTATTTCTATACAAAAGCAGTCATCCAGTAGAGCATGCGGCACTGACTACGTATTGCTGTGCCGGACACTATATGCAAGGTCAATGCAGAATTGCTTTTCACTACGCTTTGCTGATATTTTTTATTTTCTTACATAGCAAGTCAAAAATGGGTAAGATTGGATTTAAGTGATTCTGTCTTCACAGCTTTGTAGAAAATATTTTCTCCTATGCAGGCCACAAATCCTCTCTTCTTAGCATCATAGACTATCAATTAAAACTAGGTCAGCAACTATAGAGGTTTAAAAAAGCCACATTCATATCCCTGACATTTCTGCTGATGTTAGTTGTACTGTTGTTGCTCTGTTGCAGTGGTGAATGCATCCTGGCATCTCAAATCATTAAAGAATCTGTACTGAAACTAATAAACCAGGTAAGTCACATCTGATTTTAGAATCTAAATTGTATGCTCTGTAAAAGCTATAATTCACACCAATATATATTTTGTTGCACTTATATTACAGTCACTTTCTGTGGAAGTATATTCTTTATATTTTTTAATTATATAGGAATATGATTCAGGATTAGAAAGTCTACCATCCTAATTACCATTTAATTAAGTTTATTGCTTATTGGACTGCATTATTATATGAGTAGAGTGAGGTATACATATTATGTAATCAGCCAAAATAAGATCCGATACCAGTTCCTCTACCGTATGCATAATGTTTCAAACGTCATTCAACATACATATTTTTGAGCAAGAAGTATAATTTTTGTGCTCACAAAAGTAACAAGTACTCCATTTTGGTCACATGTACCCTGACTCTGGTCATTGTTCTTTGCATATCACACTCATGCAAGGAAGATAAATAACACCACCAATGACCTTGAGCTCTGCTGTCAGGCAGATAAGATTCTGAAGCTTCGTTTTGTCATTTATAGCCTGTGATCTCAGGTAAGCTAGTTTACATCCCTAAGTCTGTTTAAATCTGTAAAGTGGAGGTACCTAGTTCGGAAGATTGTTATCAGGGTAAGGTTGCATAACATATTTGAAAACCGTCGTACAGTATTGGCACATGATAAATACCGTGTTAAAATTTGAATATTATTACTATTTACCATTGTTGTAGTTGAAAGTAAAATTGTGTTTGTATAAAATAGTAAAGTTTTCTTGTACTTTTTAGCAGTTTTTTAGTAAATCAATTTTTAGAGAAAGGAGAGAGAGAGAGAGAAACATCAATGTGAGAGCAAAACATTGATAAGCTGACTACTGCATGCCCCGTACTGGGAGATATTTGGATTGTGGTTGAAGAGTTAAGTAGAAAAAATAAGATGATAGCTGGACAGAGATTTGCCTATAATGTTGGGGTTTTTTTTATTACTAAACTTACTTAAACATATTTTTAAAATAATACATGGAATCCTAATAAAGATTGAGAAGTGGTAAGATATTTCCAATAGAATTTAGATCCCTGAAAAGTCAATTTGTAAGATAATGCAGAGGATGCAGAGAGGAGCTTACATTTCATTGAGAGATGGCACAGCTTTAAATTAAACCCAAAGAAAAGGAACGGAAGGGGATAGATGCAGAGAATTTATCAATTTGGTAGAGGGAAGATAGTGAGATAGTGAGATTTATTTTTAATAGTTTTTATTTTCTTTGTGAAATGTGATACAAAGATATAACCAGAGAGTTGCAAGAACAGAGAGTCCACTGTTTGAGTGTGAAATAATGTATGAAAAAGTCTTTGAGGAATATGGAGGAGCAAATGTTACTAAAAAAAAAATGCTATTTGAGGTGTTATTTGTATCAACTATAGTTAAACTCAACATGTTAAGATTAATTCAATCAATCTCTGTATATTTGTAAAGGTCTCTGTTGTTATAATTCTGTTCTAGGCGTTGACAAAGAGAAGGAAATAAGACAAAGTCACTGTCCTGTAAATTAAATCTTAGTGGGAGAGAAATTTTGGAATAAACGTATTCAGATATTAAGTGCTCAAAAATATATTAGGCACATTTCCCAATTTATTTAAGCTAATTGTGCAGAAGTTCATGGGAATAGACTCTAGGTTAGGGATTTTCAGAACTGGTGCTGAAATGTCAAATTATTTTAGCCAAATTAGAACAGGAGAAATTGATAAAATAATTCATATAAAAAAATCATACTATTTGAGCTCACATACTCACATGAAAATTGAAAATTTCTGCAGAATTATACACTTAATTTTAAGATAAAAACAAAAATGAATGCATCAATATAATGAATCGTTTTCCATAAAATAGTCATTATCTTAAAAGTTACCATAAGCTTTCATTGCTGTGTGTGGATCTGATGAGAATGCTTGAAAACTAGTTTATGGAAAACTAGTTTTATTTCACAAATTCATTTCAGGCAGGCACCTGAATCATATTAGCAATTACAAATCATATAAAATACATTTCCTTCACTAGCCATGACATTTTCTCTTTGAGAAACATCTTCCATCTCCTCCTGAGGGAACCATATGATATAAAAGATTCTCACTGAAAATGTGTATCGAGAATTGTTTCTTGATTGCAGTGTCATGCATCACGGTGCTGTGGTTTAAAGTCTGTGCTCCCCTTCAAAACACTGGTTCTCAAGCATTTCTATATCAGCAACTCAAAACGTAGAGTCCTGAAACCTGGCACTCAAATTACAAACTGAGATGAATACATTTTTATAAGAATTAGTGCAACTCCTTCAGGCCATTTCATTTTTTTATGTGGTTTCTAGGACTTTTCTAGTCATCCACAAATAAAATATGTTCTCAGTACTTTTAAAGATTAATAGTTCAGCAGTATGTTGTGCAACAGCAAGATAAAATTAAATAAAAGCTGATGCCAAGAAAACTTACATTTTTATTCTGGGATATAAAGAACAAACAAAAAAAGTGCATACTGGTCTCAAGTGCCTTTCAACTAGCAATGGGAGAGCAACTATTCTCAACCTACTAAATACAAATCAAATTTATAATCTTTATTTCAAATCCTCCAGTTATTTAGGTTTTATTATACTGAGTACATTAAGGCCTGTCAACACACACACATTGCAGGTCTGACTCAAGGATTCAGGTCAGCTATGGGAGGGTAAACAACCCCTGTGTGAGAGCAGTGCTCTGGGTTCCTCAGTGTTTTTTACAGCTAGAGACACAGGGGGGGAATAGACATATAGGAATTTTGGATGACCATCGTATGCTTACAACCCCTAATTACTGTATTTTAAAATAAATTCAATAGTGTATCTCACTTCTGAGAGTGTCATCTGTTTGAATGTGATAGGTTGAAAACTACACATCACTCATTGGTTCTACATTCTTGTGTCATTTCCTGATGTGGCAATATGCTTGCCAATGAGGAGACTATCTTAGGCATCACTTTAGAAACTTATCACAGGGCATGTCAACGCACTGAGGACTTAAACATGCATAAGAAAGATGAATTAAGTATTGAGTGAATTGTTTTCATTCAAGATTTTAAGTCTGCTAAGAATGGGTGATCTCAAAGAACCACTAAGCAGGTCAAATACCTTTCAAATTAGGTTACTGACTTTTATCTGTTTTACTTAATTAGACTTCTAAATGTCCATCAATAATTGATTTTAATCACATGCCAATGGCTTTAGTCATTCCCTACTACATTAGAAAAATACCACAGTTGATTCTCAAAAAAGGAAACACAAATTAAAGAAATAAGCATAGACTGTAAAAAGCTACAACTTTTAATATCTTTAATATGATCCCAGAGGGGGGAAAATGCTTTGAAAATGGAATGTTTCACTTGTTTATGTTGTTATGAAAAATACATAAAATAAATTTGGAGAAAAAAAATAAATATATATGAAAGGCTGGTTCCTTTATTCTTCCTGTCTCTTTTCCATGAGTGTAAGCAGTTTAATCTTTAACAATTAAAAACATTTACAGTGTACCTACTCTTGGCCAATAACTTACAAAGCTGGGATTTGAACCCAGGCAGTTTGGCTCTATTGTACATGAAAAAACTAATAAGTTCTTTCACAAATTACCTTTTAAGAATTTCATTCTAATCTACTGCAATTTAATGTATTCCAAGTGAGCAATGCCTATACAGTACTGGGCTAGATGCTTTGAAGTCTCCAACATGAAATGGACATCAGAAGTTCATGCCCAGTGCAAGGAAAAGCTTTGCTGAAACACAGCCATAAATAGTGAAAATTAGGGTTTTATTTCTGGATATTATAAATAATTCCACAGAGGGATACTAGAAAGACTTTCCCAGGTTGACGACCCTGGTTTGTCAGGGCACTGTTCTAGAAACCCCACACTCCCTGGCAAACCAGGATGACTGGTGACATAGCATGGCTTAGCAAGAGTAGCTGAAAAGAGGTACTCAAACAAGTAATTGTATACCAATGTGCACAATAGCCCAAAGTGGGAAGATAGCAAGTGTTTATTAATGGATGAATGAATCAAGAAAATATAGTACATATATACAGTGGAATATTATTTACCTATCAAAAGGAATGAAATGCTAACATACATTATAACAGATTAACCTAAAAAAAAGAACTAAGTGAATGAAGCCAGGCACGAAAGTTCATGTATGCTTCCATTTATATGTAATATCCACAATGGATAAACTCATAGGGACAGGAAAAAACATTGGTGATTGCCAGGGGTTAAGGGGAGGATGGATAGGGAGCAACTGTTTAATGGCCATGGGGTTTTCCTTCAGAAAAATGTAAGAATTTTAGAACAAGACAGAAATGGTGATGGTACAACATTGGGAATGTACTAAACTAAATGTCACTGAATTGTTCACTTTAAAATGATTAATTTTAAGTTATGTGAATTTTACCTCAATTAAAAAAAATGTACTACTCAAAATTCCAAGGAACAAATAAAACAATTTTATACACAGAGGGGGGATGGTACTCTATAAAAAAAAAAAACAAAAAACAAAAAACTAGTCTTAAAAGGTACATAATTATCATTAACTAGAATAATCAGAATTAAACCACCAAGTGACAATAATTATAGAATATGTCAGCTTTGCTCTTTTAGTTTTCATAAATATTTCTATGTAACAGAAAAAAACAAATCATATTTTGATGATATATCCTTAAGATATTCAGGAATAGAGGTGAATTAAATAATTATTGATCTTAATTTTTGCCTAGCTATCCTATAACATTGCTATCTATGGATTGTCTACAGTGTTATGAGAAAACATAAGGAGCAATAGTCACATTTGCTTAAAAGTATCACCAAACAAAAGTACAGAAATAGCCTTTGAACAAAACTGACTTGCTAAAAGCCATGTGGTAACAGTATTTTAGCAAATTCCCTTTTGGAAAAATAATTTCACTCTTTTATTTTCAGGATTTAGTGAGAAAAATCATGTGCAGCTACTATAATTTGCATCAACTGAAGCATTAAATTTCATGATTTACTTGTTCATGGAAGCATATGAAATCAGATGTACTATTCCTACCAAGAAACAATATTCTTACTACCATTTAAAGATTCTTATTCACTAAGCCAATGGGAAAACTGCAAATTAACCTTAGTACTTAATCTTTGTTCCTATAAATCTTGCTTTCCAGGTTATGACCTTCTTTTTTTCAGTTGAAATGCAGGTTCCAAATGCACCATTGATTTTTCTTACAGCGTATCGCCTCATCTGTACATGAACTGATAGGCAAATGAAATTCTAGCTCTAAAATTAGATTTGCTGCTCTCATTTTAGTTTCTAGTCTTCCATTAGCATTCCTTCACTGACAAGACACATTACTTCAGAACTAGAGCACATAATGATTAGAAATTATTACACAAAAATATTTTTTTCTTTATTTGTGGGTACTGTGCTTTTACTATTGTTTAGTATTCATTTATTGACAGAGCATGTGATTGCTTTTCTGGCCACATTGCCTCTGATTCTTCAGTTTACACTATTCTATCACACTTCCTGAGTTAAATATAATTATTAGAGCACTTATAATATCAGAAATAACATTGTATGCGCAACTCTGATTGGCATCCATGGATTTGCATGGTATACAGCTCTGATGTGCATCCTATCCTTAAGTAAGTAATCTATATCATTGAGTACAAAATGGCTTTTTAAAAAATATTCATTTAGTATGCTTCCATTTAATTCAACAGTTGTGGTTTTTTTTTTTTTTTTGGTCATTTAGTTTTCTTGTGACTTTGTTAGCTGCACATTCAATGAGCACCAGATAAAAGTCATAAAAAGATATATTAAAAATGTTATTGATCCCAGAAGCTTCAGTTTATAAGAAATTAACAAAATCAGTAATAAGTAATTCATGGGGTGGGGGTGAGGGGGCAATGGAGGGAAAGGGGCACATATGTAATACCTTAATCAATAAAGAAAAAAATTAAATAAAAAATTAAGTAATTCGCCCTAGCCAGTTTGGCTCAGTGGATAGAGTATCAGCCTGCGGACTGTAGGGTCCCAGGTTTGATTCCGGTCAAAGGCACATACCCAGGTTGCGGGCTTGATCCCACTGTGGAGCGTGCAGGAGGCAGCCAATCGATGATTCTCTCTCATCACTGATGTTTCTATCTCTCCCTCTCCCTTCCTCTCTGAAATCAATAAAAACATATTTTAAAAAATAAGTAATTCATGATGTAATATATTATGTTATTGTATTTTATGTAGTCATTAAATAATATTTTATAAAAGAACATTTAATCACATGAGATCATATTTGAGACATTAAAAGCAGGTAAGCAGATAGTAGGGGAACAAGTTCAGTTTTGTACATGTTAAGACTCAGAAAGCAAATGAACAAATAGTTTTGGAGCTTGAGAGAGTGTTGTAAGCTCGTTAAGAACAGTGACAACATTCACACAAGGAGAGAACATAGAGTGAGAATAGAAAGGGCCTAGGACAAAATCCTGAGAAATAACACACATTTAATGAATGTAGAGGAATAGGAATTCATATACACAATCACAAAAGAACAATCTGAAAGGGAAAATCATAGCCAGGAGAAAGTTCTTTCACAGAATTCAAAGACTTTAAAGAAGAAATGATCCTCAGTGACAACCAGTGATGTCCTCATAAATGTTGAACATGCCACCAGGGAGTGGGAGGAGGGCTGAGACTGGTAGCATTTGATGATTTTTTGTATTGTAAATATTCCCAATATGTTCAATTTTCAAACTACCAACATGATTCAAGTAGCGCTCAAATTTCCTAAAATTTTAACAATTTGGCTCCTTTCAGTGGAAAAAGCTGGCTCCTGAATTCCACTGCATCAAGTTTAACTAAAATGGGCCTAAGAACTCATTAGATTACAATCTTAGGTCATGGAGACACTTTGTGTGTGGGGAGAGAGGGCAGAGGCAGAGGGAGGAATGGTTCCTGAGAGACCTGAGTACAATGTTTTGTTTCACACCAAAGTTTTTATCCCACATTCTCAACATTGGAGAAAAAACTGACCGGTAGAAAGTATGTTCATGCCCTACCACACTATACAAATCTTCCTTGATCTTCCAGATACTTGTAGTTGTTTAGATTTTTTTTTTGTCCACTGGCAAACAGATGAGCAAGTTTTTAATTCCATATATATATATAAATACAAATGCAGTAAACACAGTTGTGTTCAAAATAGGAATACAAAAAAACATCTCGTTTTAAAGTTCAGTGATAGTGCACCATGTGTGACTAATATAATAAAGTCCTGATGTTTCAGTTTCTTTTTATCTGAAACTTTTTCATCATTTGGACCCAGTTATGTATTCATATTTTAGAAAAAAAAAAACCACTAGAATCTAAAAAGTATATATACCTAGACCATGCCTAATCTATCAGCTGCTTTTAGGACAGAAACCTTACACTCAATGTCTCAATCACATTAAACAATAGTATATACTATTGAGATTTTCACATATCAATTAAATATATTCTCTATCTAATTCTATTTGATATCAAAAATGTCCAGGGGTTTCTACTAAAGCACTGAATAAGATTGCTAAGTGGATAATTAGAGGGGGAAAAGGAAATAATGATTTAAAAGACAAAATACTTGTACAAGAAAATAAATATTCATACAGGTTTGCATATCTTTAAGAACTCCTCTTCTATATAAGTTCATCTTCTATTAAAACTGAATGATTTCATGTTTTCATTCCATTGATTGACCAAACTTAAACAAAACCCAAACCTTCGGTCTCTGTCGCAGTCAGCCCCACAATGCTGTGAGAATTTATCACTTGTAAGTTTGACACTATGACTTAATATATACATCACCGACCTGGCTCATTTACCTGACAGTAGCTCACAAGGCCTCCTGTCACCCAGCTCATCTTCACATACTTCATCTTTTACCAGAGTACTATTTTTTTCTGCCTGGAAAGAGGCAGACTCAAATATTTCTACTTTATTTTATTACATATAAAAATAATATATTTTTAAAACATATTTTATTGATTTTTTACAGACAGGAAGGGAGAGAGAGATAGTTAGAAACATCGATGAGAGAGAAACATCGATCAGCTGCCTCCTGCACACCTCCCACTGGGGATGTGCCCACAACCCAGATACATGCCCTTGACCGGAATCGAACCCGGGACCCTTCAGTCTGCAGGCCGACGCTCTATCCACTGAGCCAAACCGGTTTCGGCTAAAAATAATATTTTTATTTTGATGGCAAGAGGATTTACAAGATGTTTTGGTTTGGGACAAAATACATTTCTCGTCAGCTAGAATTCTGTATAATTTCCTTTTTCACCGCATTAAAATCACTTTCTGTGTACTGTACTACACATGAGTTTGATGAGGATTTTCATCCTGGACCCAAAAGGCAGTGGGATATCAATGGTCTCTCTCCAGATATCAAAGCCTATCCTGTAGCTACTACAGGAAAATATCCTTCTCTGTTATTACTAGAATGGTCCTTTAAGATTTCCCTTCCTGTTAAAGGCCTACCAAATTGAAAACATTAAAGTTCTTTTGATTTGGAATAAATTTTGTTTAGATTACATTAATCAACTCATTGAAAATCTATTCTTATTGTTGCTATGTGACTTTTCACCTTGACTTAATGTTAGTTATGTATTGGCTGGTCTCAACTTTGTTGCTATAGGGATTTTTTAATCTATGTTAATTAAGTCCCTGCTGATTGGTATGCATTCTAAAGCATTCTAAATGGAATTACCCATGACGAAAGTGAACTTTGATCACCAAAAAATATCTAACATTCAGAATATTTGACCTCATCATTTTTTATTTTGGTTTATGTCCAAACCTATTGTGTATTTTTCTTTTTTTAAATATATATTTTATTGTTTTTTTACAGAGAGGAAGGGAGAGGGATAGAGAGTTAGAAACATCGATGAGCGAGAAACATTGATCAGCTGCCTCCTGCACACCCCCACTGGGAATGTGCCCGCAACCAATGTATATGCCCTTGACCGGAATCGAACCTGGACCCTTCAGTCCACAGACTGACGCTCTATCCACTGAGCCAAACCAGTTACGGCTGTTTATTTTTCTTATTCTAAACTCATTCATATAGCATATTTTTAATAATGGACAGTTATATAAATGGTTAATATTACGTACTAGTGGATTTAGAGGATTGCTATCTCTTTGCCCCAAAAGAGTGAATTTCTTGTGGATTTCTTTAGCTCTATTGTCAGATAAGAATGGATTTTCAAATTTATTAAAAATAATAATAGTCTAATAGTTCAAAACTTATTTTCACTAACTTAGATTAATAAGCCTTGATAATACATGCTCTTAAAGACTTATTTTTATAACAAAAATTACTTTCATGGGCCTAGTGCAAAAGAACAGTAAAATGTCAAGTTAATTTCTTGCTGCAATGTTTTCCCTTTCATGCTAATCATGAGATTATTTTTATTGATTTTTCTCTGCAAATAAGTTGTATAGTCAATAAGCTCTCTCTGACATTGTCCAAAATAATATTGTTATTTTTGATGACAAATGAATTTACAATATTTTTTTGGTTTTGTCTTCCAAAGTTATATCTACCACTATATCAATCATTCCTATGTTCTTTCACCAAACCAAACTTTGTGAAATTGTAAAACAAATATACTGAAAAATGTAACCCGAGAGCTAAACAGCTTTTTAAACCCATAGTGCTCAAAAAAGTCAGCGAGAAATGATCCATTAACAGTGTCTACTAAACAAACAGATAATATTCTAATTAAGAGCACTTTCCTAAAAAATGTGTCACATCCATGTATAAAAGATAATTTCTAACATCAATTAGCATATCCTTGCTTTAAATTGGAATCATCATATATAAGGTACATTGTCTTTTTAATATTAGTTCACTGACATCAATATTTTTTTCAGTCTTCCATGCTATTTGATGTTGCATTTTTTTAAAAAGAGAGATAACTTTTACAAACTTCTATGTCCCTGAAATAGAATACTTGTATCACACTGACAGGCAGACAATATCAGGGGAGTTATTCACACATTAGCTATCAGATGCTTTGGGAAAAACACAGTTTTCATTGTCAATGTCAATTATTTATTATTTTGTTGTCACAGCCATCACGTACTGCAGTCATAGGATTTCTTTTGCAGAATTTGGCTTGTTTCATGATTTAATGTCAAAGCAAACTCTATAGTAGAATAATACGCATGAGTAAATATAACCCTCAGTAAAAGGTTTAGTATTTTGAACATGTTGTTTTCCTGTTTTCTTCCTCTTTCAGAATTTCAATAAAGTAGCTAATCAACTTTGTATTTCTGAATGAAATATTTTTAAGTGGCTCGTTTTTTATCTAAGAGTAATTTTTTACACATAATATAAAGATATTTGTTTTTTACATTTGATCTTAGCCAAAAGGCCGAGAAGAGATAAATACATTTGCTTTTTAAGGCGTTCTTATTTATAGAATAGCAACTTTACGTCTAAAAAGCTCTAGAAGAGCCGAAACCGGTTTGGCTCAGTGGATAGAGCGTCGGCCTGCGGACTGGGGGGTCCCAGGTTCGATTCCGGTCAAGGGCATGTACCTGGGTTGCGAGCACATCCCCAGTGGGAGATGTGCAGGAGGCAGCTGATCGATGTTCCTCTCTCGTCGATGTTTCTAACTCTCTATCTCTCTCCCTTCCTCTCTGTAAAAAATCAATAAAATATATTTAAAAAAATAAAAATAAAAACTAAATAAAAAGCTCTAGAAGAGAAATCAGACCAGTAAAAAATCATAGGACAGCATAAATGTGATTATTAGTTGTCCCAGTATATAATTCTTTTCAGTACCCTTATAATCACCAGTCAATATGTTCAGTGTAACAATGTCTGAAACTCCATCTATACAAATATATTTTCATCAAATATCATCTTTTAGTTTTCAGCAGAAATTAATGATAAAAGTGCATATATACGTAAATGTGTGTGTTTCATATTTTAAAATTCATAATTGTGCCCATAATTGGTATAATAGAATTGGTATTCATTCAAATATAATCCAATTATGCCAAGTCTTACCCATACCTTTTTTATTTGTTAATTCTTTGCATAATTAATGTAAAAGATGTAGTAGTGCAGGCAGGTATGCCTTCTTGTTCAACTGTTTTATAAGGAGCGTAACATTACATAATACACACTTCATGAAAAATATATTAGCACTTCACAGCCTTGTATCAGAAAAAGTCTGTGGATGACAGGCTTCATATTAAAATTTCAGATGTGGGAGTTTTCTCAGAAATCAAATCTTACCATATAATATGTGATAGATAGGTTTTGGAAGTGTATGTAGAATATTAAGCAACCGCCCAACGACTTCCTAAAGGAAATAAGTAGACATTAAATCAAATATAACATTGGATTCTTGTGAAGAAATTACCAATCTAGGAAAATAAATCTAAAAATGATGACTAAGTAAACAAGGATGATACAAATCGAGATGGGATCATGGGGGAAAAAAAGGAAAGGAAATCACTAGTACCACAGAAACGATAAAACAACTATTCTTCTCTGACTAGAATATAAAAGGAGCGGGAAGACTTTTACATCTGCTAAAAACAGGTATTACCAGAGAAGCCGAACTTTATCATATCATTTTAAAGCCATGTAAAACTTGTGGATAAAAAATTCCATGAAGCTCTGCATGAAACTTTCCTTCCTGAATGAGCACACAATACAGAAAGCTTTCATTCCTGGGGACTACTAGAAGCTGGGAACAAGGCATGCAAAAAAAAGTGAATATTTCTTAGACATGGAAAAAAGCAAGAAAACCTCTGATGAACCTTGGTAATGTCATGTCACATTCAAATTTGAAGGAGATCCAAGTATAAGGAGAGATTTGATGAGTAAGGCTGGAGATAGGGCTGCACAATCTTGAAATTTTAGAATCATTTCATTTAGTAATTTCAATTTTGATACTTTGTGATCTCAAATAGCCATTGTCCTAAGGGGCTCGACAGTCTCAAAGTCTCAGTCATAGCCTCATGTTCTCTTAGTCTCCCCAGTCTTGAAGATAATATGTGTTGAGTTCCCAAGGTTTCAAAGTAGTACAGCTGTGAGTTTTAAGTGTATAAGGTATTCTCTCCTTGAGAGAGAAGCCTAAAGCCATGTAAAGTGTTTTAAAATAGAGGTAAACTAGGTCTAACCAAAGCTGCAAATAAATTACCACCCAATTAAATTTCTGATATTAATAAAATTACAAGCCCTTTGGTAGTGCAGAAAGTTGAGAATGGGTTGAAAGCACAGTTCTTAGGCAATTTGTGCCTAAACTCAACAGAACTAAAACCATAGCTCACCACTTATTGATTTTATTGGATCAAACTTAAAAACAGAGGAAAAGAAGATTGAAATATAATAAATATGTGAAAGAATCCAACAGTCTAACATATAATTGGAATAGCAGATGGATAAGACAAAATGGTGCAGGATAAAATAGTAATTTTTTTCAAATTCCATGAAAAATTATAACCCACTATTCTAAGAACCTTAGCAGAATAAGTACCAAAGGTAAGAAAAAAGTCCTAAACACAGAAATAAAAATAAATACATCACATAAACAAAGTGGAACAACAATAAGAAGGATAGCATATTTCAAATTAGAAACAACAGACTCAGGGAAAAAAAGAGCAATATCTTTAAAGTGCCCAAAGGAAAAATGCAATAAAATAAAAACCTGTCAACCAGGAATTCTATACCAGCAAATGTGTTTCAAGAGGGGGGGGGGGAGGTTATCTCTTACCAAGATAGAATATCAGGAATTAGATTTCTCTTCTTGCCTCAACCATCTAAAACAGTAAAAATATATGAAACACAATGAGCATCAAGTCATTGTACATCAGAAAGGCAAGGCCCATAATCTCTAAGAGATGGAAAACAAATGAAATAATCTTATGACTGCCTCAGTTTAGTGACTGCAGAGAGTCTACAGGACATGGCACAGAGAAGGCAATCCCAGGCTGAGTCTCCCACCACCCTGGGTTGAAAAGAGCTTGTTTAGTTGTTTGAAGCAAAAATAATAACAATCTATTGGTACTTTATAACATTTGCAAAAGTAAAATAACTAATTACAGCACAAGATATAGAAAGGATCTAAATGGTATTACACTGTTACATATAAAAAAAGTAAGTAAACTTAAACATACTGTATTAACTACTACTTTAAGTGTAGTTAATGCACTCCAGCTAAAATGAAAAAAAAGTCAGCAGATTATATATAAAACAAGACTCAACTATATGCTATTTATATGAGATATATGTTAAATGTATCTCAGAACAATTGAAAGAAACTGGAAACTGGAAGTATGTGTTAAGCATAAGAACAGACGTGTGCCACTATTAACATTTTATAAAATAAACTCCAAGAGAAGGGGGCCTGTCACAAAAATGTCTATTTTAAAAATAACAATAATGGTTAATTCCTCAGGAAGACTTAACTATTCTGTGAAATGAAGACAGAGCTTGTATATGCATAAAGCAAAAAAGAACAGAAACAAAAGAAAAATCTATAATATTGATTAGAGTTTCATCACACCCTCATCGCAGCTAGTCGGACTAAAATGACAAATGAACAAAGAAAGGATGTAGATGACAAACAGCGCTGTCAACCACCCGAAGTAACGGACACCGAGAGAACATTATACAAAACAAACACGGAATACACCTCCCCTGGTACATGCAGAACAGTCACCATGGGGGGGGGGGGTGCTTTAAACAAGTCCATGCATTTTAAAAATGGAAATAAATATACAGCAGGTTCTCTGAACACAATGAATTTAATTTAAGAGCAATAGCAGCAAAGTATCTGAAAAACTCTGAAGTAATTAGAAATTAAGCAACACACTTTTCTAGCTCCTGATAACACACTTCTCTGAACCCCATGAAGTGGAATCCCCCTCACTTTTGGTATCTATCAGTATAACAAACTATTTTTCCCATGACAGGTATCTTCTGAGCTGAAGGCCTTGCCATACCTACACAACAATAAGACATATATTTAAAAACAAATGTCAAGTAGCGCATCTGCATTGGGAAAAAGTATAGCAGTTCCTGAAAGGTTGGACATGGATTTACCATATGACACAATTCTGCTCCTAAATATACACCTGAAATAAATAGAAATGTAGGTTCACACAAGAACTTGTACACAAATGTTCACAGCAGCATTACTTATAATAGGAAATAAGTTGAAACAACTCAAATATTCATAAACTTATGAATTAACAAATAAATGTGACAGATCCATGCAATAGAATGGTATTTGTCAATAAAAAGAAATGGAGTTCCAATACATTCTACAACATGGAAGAACCTTGAAATCATGCTAAGTCAAAGAAGCCAATCGTAAAAGCCCGTGTATTATGATATTTTATTTGCCTGAAATGTTTTGAAAAGGCAAGTCTACTGAGACAGAAAGGAGATTAGGGCTGAGGTGGTTGGCAGGAAGTGGAGATCAAGTGTTAGGAGGCATAAGGTTTCTCTTGGAGTATCTAAAATAGATTATAATGATGATGAATATACTAAAACCCTTCAATTATTTACTGTAACTTGGTAAATTATATGACATATAAACTATATAATAAATCTGTCACAAAAATACATGTGTTGATATAATTCACCACATTAAAAAAATAAGGGAAAATATAATAATCTCCTTAGTACAGAAATAGCATTAAAGTTCATTACCCATTTATGATTAAAAAAATAGAGAACTCACAGCAAACTAGAAAAATAATGATAGTTCTTCAATTTGAAAAAGTATCTACAAATAATGATAGCTTAATATAATATCTAATGCAGAAAAAAAACTTGTATAAGGTAACACAGCAGATTGACTAATAATAGTCAATAATTGCATAGAAAATGCATGTCTATTAAAGAGAAAAGAGATGAAATCAATTGTCTCTTCGTGTAATGTAACACTACTCATCAATAAAATGTACAGACTACTTATATATGCAACAACACAGATTACTCTTAAAATCATATTTAATGAAAGGAGGTATAAAAAATGAGTCCACGGTATAAAATTCCATTTACATGAAGTCCAAAATAGGCAAAACTAAATAAATTACATTAGCGATTCCCTGGTGTGACTGTTGGAATTAACCTGAAACTGAGGAATGCTAAGAAATATATTTTGTTTTTTGAAAAACCCTAACTTCTCTCTGGTGCCATGTCACATACAGAAATTTTCTTTTGAAATTTTTTGATATTTGCAACCATAGTAAAACAAAGATTTATATTTTTGATATTTATTTTATATATTTAAATGCCATTTAGCAAAGAAAAATCAACCAAAAAAATGAGTTCACGTGTCACTTCTGACACACATGTTATAGGTTCGCCATCACTGGTCTACAGCTTAGTACATGACTATTCACTTGATAAATGCTAGCTTTAATTTGGTTATAAAAAAATATTTCTTCAGTAAGTAAATGTGCATGTTTTGTATTCATTTTTTTAATCTTCACTGAGGATATTTTTTCCATTGATTTTTTTAGAGAGGGGAGAGAGACATCACTATGAGAGAAATACATGGATTATTGCCTCCCACTCACACACTCCAACTGAACCAGGGATCGAACCTGCAATCAAGGTATGTGCCCTTGACCAGGAATTAAACCCTTGACCCTTCAGTCCTCCTCGGGCCAATGCTCTAACCACTGAGAAAACTGGCCAGGATTGTATCCACTTTTAAGAAAATAAAAATAATTCATTCTTTCTTTTTATTTTATTTTCCCAAAACTGGTACAAATATATGGACAACGTACAGTAAAGTACATTATTTGAGTGCTTCAAATGCCTTCCACTTCAGCTTTTGTCACTGAATTTGTTATTTCAATGTAAAGTATGCTTTGATTCCTTTTAGAAAATGCAAAATACAGGTCTAATACTAGTAATAACATCAAAAGGATGCTCATCTCAACATGTTGTTCAATTTAGTGAGAAAGAATATACTACTTGAATAATGTTAGGAACATGTCCAAGAAGCACTTCTCCAGTGCTTTCAAGAAAGAAGGAGTTAGAAGCATCTTCTGAAGAGGTTTACACATAAGCCTAGTTACAGTTCTCTGGTGATTAATTACAGTGGCCGCAGTAGCCTGACAGAAAGAACTCAGGGGATATAAAGATGATCTGTTAGTTTGTTTTTTTCTCTTCCACTCTTATTTTAGACAGAGCACAAGCATAAACAGCCACATCTGAAGACACACCAGGTGCTGCTCATAGCAGCTGCAGTGATGAGTCAAAGGCCACTAATTCTATGCAGGAAAAATGTGAAAGAGCCGCTAGTGGCCAATTAGAGTCCTCGATACACACTTTGCAGATAGATAATGAGTATGTTGAATAGCATCAGCTTCAGGGAAAAAAGAGCAAAATATATAAAACATAGCATTGGGAAATCTTTTATTTCCTATTTATTTAGACACCTGGATTAAAGACACTTTGAAAGAGAGACTACTGCCCTTGGTAATTAGAACATATTTTGAGCTAATACAAAGTGCTTAGAAAGCTATATGTTTCATACAGATTTGTGTAATATATAAGTATTGGTGTTTAAATGTTATTGGTTTTAATGTTTGTTTTTAAGTACAGGCAAGTGAGTAAAAGGCTTCATTTCTGCTTAATCAATTAGTATCTGATTTCACATTAAGGAACATATTAAGATCTATAATGAAGGCTGGGCTGGTGAGTTTTGTAAAATTGGCTTCCTATATCTGAAAGAAAAGGTTATAATGCTACATTAGCTTTAATATTTCTTCTGACTCCTATTTCTGTTGAGTCATTCACTAATAAATTATCAATTGTTTGGACCTTACACTAAAAACCTTGTCTCTTTTTCCCCCACAAAGTGTATGTTCAGTATCATTCTTATGTTATAAGCACCCTACATAATTCGGTCACAGCACGTCCCTAAAAGGGTTTTCTTTCTCTGAGAAGAAGGTTGAGCCAGAAAATGTCACATGTTATTTAGTCTTCTACGAGGTTGAAACCTAAACTAAGTATCTCATCTCATTAATGAGTCATCTTCCTCAAATAATGAATATTTCCCATCACATTCTATGTATAACAAGTGCAAAAGGAAAACATTTCCCCCAAAATTACTCTGTGAACCTAACGTGAAGTACCCACTAATCTTCATTACATGGCAGAAGTTATTTAAGCTACTTAGCTCTTAGGATAACAGTGACTTGAATTTGACTTTAATGTAGAAAACAACTAAAGTACACTTTCCATTTAGAATGAATGGCGTTTAAATGAGCTTTAATTTTAGAACATAGTTATAAGGCACCTTCTGTTTAGAAATCCTGCTGTTCGGATATGATTTTATGTCAGAAAATCCGCAGTTACAAATTCCATTTTCTTTTGAATTCTGCCGTGAGAATGAGGCTTTTGAGCGGAATGCTTGCTGTTTCCAGCCACCTCCCATTCACAGGACTTCCTCCTGAATGTTCTTTCAATTAGGAAATCTCAGTAAGTTCATTAAAAAAACAAAACTATTCAACTCTGCCACTTTGAATTATCAGGCCATTATGAAACCCAGTCCCTACTGTTCTTGATGTTGGGAGTCATCCAAGTAAGAATAAAAGGCATGTGCAAGAAAAATTTTTTTTTAATTATCTACTTTTTAAATGTTTGTGCCAAAAGAACAGATGGTATAGGCAACACACACAGGGTCATGCATGTTTGAAAGCCAATCACAATATCCACCTCCTATCATAAATAATTCCATCTGCAAGCCCTTATAACCGTATTGAAAGACACAGAGCAAGGAAATACAAATCTGTGTTTTAATCACTTGGAATGCAGAGAAGGTAGCCTGAAAAGTTAGCACGTGAAAGAGAGAATAACGGGCAATAAAGAAGTGTCAGGAGAATATCATCCTTCCGTTGTAGCAATTGAAAAGCACAAGGATTTGCCACATAAAACTCTATGCCACTTTCAATTTGTTGTAATCCCTTCTTCATCTAGTTCAAATAAGCCCTGCTTCAGAAAAATCTCTAGTAATCATCATATTGACACTTCATCTAGACCAAGTGCTAATGAGCCAAGATTTTTCTGCCATAAATTTTACCCAAGAGCTCACCCTGTCACAGCCCATCACAGAAACAGGGCCAGGCACACGTTCAATCTAAAAATACTTTCCTCTTTCAGACGCTTTGTTTTCAAGTGTAAGGGACTGTTTGTTCCCAAATATTGTTTCCCCTACTCGATTTCAATTGTCTGCATGACTTAGAACTCAATGGAATAAGAATATAAATGTTCCCTTCACTATCAATTGGTGCCTTTCTTTATCCTTTCCAAAATCTGATGATTTTCTTTCAGGCCAAGCCTTTTAGAAGGAATTTTCCAACAGCAACCATGCATATTCCTGATCTTAAATTAAATTATGGGACTTTTGTGTGTAAGGGACAGAACAATGTGAGGAAAGGGAGACAAAGGACTTGTAGTTAAAAAGAAAATCCTTAAATATCTTGAAGCTACTGAGCAAGTATATTTCATATTAATGGTACTTTCTTAATTATATCTTCCTGTTGCTATTTTCCCACCTTTCCTTGACATTATAACAATCATCACTGTCAAACTGATTTTTTGTTGTTGCTCTTGGTCTCTTTAGAGCTCTCAAGCTAACTTATAATCCTAGTGGAGATAATCAAGCCTTACTTTTAAGATGAACACGCCTATTACTCTTTATTAATGTATTTTCGCTGTTAACATGATAAAATAACAAATAATCACTGAGTGGTGTCATCACTACTTCCTGCCTTCCAAGAAACAATAGTCATCTAAACTGAGGTAGATATATAAGGTGTCCCAAAAAATGTATATATATTCATACATACTTTCATAGCTGATTTTCACTTCATTTCAGATTTAACTGAATTGAAATAATGGGTGAAGGCAAACTATGTTTTGAACAAAGAAGATTTATCCTAAAGTGTCACTAGACTTTTTTTACGGGTATACATAAAAGATAAAGTTTACAGTACAAAACCACAGCAGTTGACAAATTGAGGGCGCACCAATTCCGAATTAAATGATTCTTGATGTTTGCAATTCCATTGTTTCATGTTATCAGCAGGGCCTGGACCAGAGCAGCCGATGCCTTTGAAAACAGGCATCGACCCAAAAACATTATATATACAGTGGGGCCTTGACTTACGAGTGTCCCGACTAACGAGTTTTTCAAGATACAAGCTGTCTCTCGGCCAATTTTTTGCTTTGAGTTGCAAGCTAAAATTCGGGTTACGAGCCAGCTTCAGATACCCCACCGCTAGTTGGCGCAGCGAACGTCACAGTGAACGCCACAACATCAGCCCAGCATCACATGTCTCACTTGTTCACTGTTGATTTGACATACGAGTAATTTGAGTTACGAGCTCTGTCACGGAACGAATTAAACTTGTAAGTCAAGGCCCCACTGTGTGTGCGTGTGTGTGTGTGTGTGTGTGTGTGTATTCAGTTCTGTAGAGTCTTTTAAATTTTAAAAATGAACTATATGTTAATAAACACTGACATTATAACCATTTGAAGTGTGTATAAATTTGGGGGGGGAAACTCAGTAGATACAAACACAGCCATCTAAACTGATATATATCTCTAATCTGATAACATATTTTAGACACTAACTATATCACCTGCCTCATAAAGGATTTCTATGCCCTTATAGACAACTTCTCAAAAAAACACTCATATTTGCTGCTTCACTTCATACATGCTCACGTCCTTAAACTTATTCTAACCAGGTGTCTGATGCATTGCCCCACAAAACTAATATTATTAAGGTCAAGCCTTATGTTTGTAGATTTAATGATCAATTCTCTGAATCCACCTTATTCCACTGAGCAGCAATATTTGATATAGTTCATTACTTCAGCCTCAAAATACTTCCCTTTGTTCTTATACTTTTGAACAAAGTATTTTGTTCAAAATACTTCCCTATAATCTTTGTTCTTCTCCGTCATTGACATCTCCATTCAATCTCCTTTGCTGTTTCACTTCATCCACTTGACCTGAAAATTTTGAAATGACCCAGGGTTCAGGACTTGAATATCTTCTCTTTTAATGAACACTAACCGCTAGGACACTGGATGCCTTCTCATGGCTTTAAATACCATCTATTCAACAAAGACTCCCCAATTTAATTCTTTATCCAAGACAACTGCCCTGAATTCAACAGCCACAGTTACTGGATTTTCACATCTCTAGCTGAATGTATAAGAAAAAGTTCAAACTTAACATGGATACAGCGGAGATGACTTTGTGATTCCCAGAGCTCTGTGCTTGTACTTACAGTCTAGAGCAGATGAGAAAGAGGTGGCTCAGTCAGGGTCAACATGTCCCTTGCAGTCCTCTTTTAACCTGGGCATAGAATATGATCGCCTACTCTGCTGGTAGAGGATAATAAGATGACCTTGGAGCCACAGAATGCTTAAAACTATGAGATAGAAGAAGCTCAAATCTTAGTCAACCTTTAAGGGAAGAGTAAAACTGTTCAACGTTTACATCTATGTTGGTTTATAAGTGAGAAATAAAATTTTATTGTCATGAGATTGTTGAGTACTTTGTTACATTAACAATAACGCCCTAATCATTAGGGCCTAATGGACATCCAAAAGAAAAGTCCTGGTTTACTTTCTAATCCAATCCACCCCCAAAGACAGAAATTATGATCATCTGTCAGTTGGTTAACTTAAAAATCTTGTAGCCCTCCCAGACACCCTCTCTCTCCCTCTCTCTCTCACTCTCTCTCTCTTTCTCTCTCTCCCAATTTAGTTACATGTTTTATTGGAACAACCATCAAAATAAATCCAGACTCTAAGAATCTCACCACATTTTTATCTATGCATCATCATATCATATCGATTTTTCTATTCGCCCATGCTGCGTCCACACTTGCCTACCTATAATACTGTTTGCATTTAGTGAGGTTTTTCATAAGAAAGGCAGATATTGCCGGTCAGGTTCCCAGTGAAACAGACTCTGCTGCAGAGATGAGTATGAAGGAGATTTATTAGAAGGTGCGCTGGACATCATCACCTGTGCAGAAGGAAGCAAGACTGGACCGAGGGAGAAGGTGAGCTGCAATACAGTCTCAATGAAGCCCTCAGCTAATCCCACAAGAGCTCTGAAATTGGTAAGGCTTTGCAAAGTTCCAAGTTTGGGCAGTAAGATTGAAACTTTCTCTTCTCACATCAACCAGACACTGTTACAGCCTGCCTCAGGAATGCGGCATGCTTTCATTTAGCACATCAGCTCTCTTCAGTTAAGGTAATTTTAGGAGAGGACTGATGCCTGAGGGTTCTCTGCTGCCAACATGTTTATGCCCTAGGGTGTAAGACCTTCAGTCCTGAAGGGGGACCTGGGAGGAACACCGCAGTTTCCACTACATCAAATCATGTCACTTCTACACTAAAAATCTTTCAGCAGCTTCCCACAATACTACGGATCAGCTTCAAAGTCCTTTTCAGGGCTGTTAAGGCCCATTAGTGACCTTGCTACTAACTATTTTTTTTATTATCTATAAATACCTGCCTCATTCATTCTGCTTCAGCCCCACTGAACTATTACTCCTCTTGGATATGCCAATCACAGTCCCACTTCAGGGCTTTTTCTCTTGTTCTCGCCTCTGCCTGAAAAG
Organism: Myotis davidii; assembly: GCF_000327345.1. Lineage (NCBI taxonomy): Eukaryota > Metazoa > Chordata > Mammalia > Chiroptera > Vespertilionidae > Myotis > Myotis davidii. The sequence goes on along the minus strand of NW_006286586.1, from coordinate 499,548 downwards.
TTTCATCCATTTATCATGGCATGGTCCCTTCCATACTTTAGTGCAAGGATTAGCAATTATTCTTTGGTAAAGGGCTATGTGGGAAATATTAAGGTTGTGAGCCGTTTGGTCTTTGCCACAACTACTCAGTTCTGCTTCTGTAACCCCAAAGCAGCAATGATATATGTGAATGAATGGGTGTGGCTGCATTGCTATAAACCTTTATTTACAAGAACAGTTTACTATATTTGCACTATTAGCAATACTTTGCAGACCTCTACATTTGTCAAATCTCACATGTGGCCTTCTCTGAAAGTAGTATAGCAAGTTGATTAAGAAGTCTGCTTGCTGAGTCTCTCTTCCATCTGTGACAATTATTATCTGTATAAATTTCAGTTTATCTGTGCCTTAATTTCCAAAATGGGAATTATAATGCCTCCTGCATGAGGTTATACTGATGGTCAAATGTACAGTACACATAAACAACTGCAACAGTACATGACCCAAAATAAATGACCAGTGAAAAACACCTACCCATCACTCCGTTTATTACCTAACATTTATTTAGTTAGTTATTAAGTTGGTTATTATTCAGATATTACCTTTTCCCCTTCTCCTGCCAGAATAAAAGTCTCTGACAGCAGTGACTGCCTTCTGGATTCACTCCTCTCAATTGCCTGATCCTCCCAAAGTAGCTTACATATTGCAGACCCTCAGTAAACCTTTTGGAGTTAATAAATGGATTAAGAAAGTTATGTACTCGGAGGGCCCCAAAATTAGATCTAAGAGACATTGGTTCTCATTCCAAATACATTTGTAGTTTTGGTTTGGCCAAGTCATCTATCTGAGCCATAAAGTCCTTATTTGACAATGGAGAGAGAAGACAGGATGCTAAGCAAAAAGAAACATCAGTCCTATGCCTCAAAACAATCAGCCTTTTTTTTCATCTTAAGCTTCCTCTTAAATACATATGCATGTCATTAACAATGGAGTTCAGTGGATAGTTATGTTGTCATGGAAGTAGTATTTCACCCTTCGGTCTTGTAGTTCTGCAGTATCATCATTCCTGAACTAGCACAATTGTGATGATTTATTGGAGATGTAGAAAGCTCCCTAATCCTTGCAGGATCAAACTGATCTGGGCATAACCTAAGAAATGTTCAACTTAACACAGTCTTACTTTATCATATTTGTAAGTCAAGAGCCTTATTACATGTAGCTGAATTTTAAAAATTTATTTGACAATCTCAACTTTAATGTATTTTAAGAGGGAAAATAGAATGGTTTTTATTTCTAATACTCCCTACTGCTCATATTCTGTCTGCATATCAAAACCCTACCCGGCCTCCTTTCGATCTCCTTCCCTGCATTATTACTGAAGTCTGTAACTAATATGCCCATTACCAGTAAATGTATCTATGCTTATTTTCTTTCCAAAATTAGAACACAAAATTGAGGAATGTTGAGTCTCTTCACATTTCCTCCACCAACTGGCAAGAATTTCTCTATTATATAAATAATAGAAAATCAAAAACATGTGTTGAATAACTGATTGAATAAATGGCAAAATGAACTCCATCCTCTAAAGGTAACTGGCTCTACCCTGACCTCAATGTTTAAAATGCAATCCATGCCCAGCCATAGTGGCTCAGTGGTTGAGCATTGACCTATGGACCAGGACATGATTCAATTCTGGTCAGGTCACATGCCACATGCCGGGGTTGGGGGCTAGATCCCCTGTGGGGGCCATGCAGGAGGCAGCCAATCCATCATTCCCTCTCATCATTGGTGTTTCTATCTCTCTCTCCTTCTCCCTTCCTCTCTTAAATCAATAAAAATATTTTTTTAAAATGCAATCCTTCTCCCAGCACTCCAATATTTTTTGTTCCACTTCTTTATAAATAATTTTTTCATGAAGGACTAATCACCTTTTAACATGCTATAATAACGTGCTCCCTACATATGTCTACTGTCTATTGTCTGTCTCCCTAGAAGGTAGGTCCCTCAGAGCAGTGATTTGCCTATTTGAGTAACTGATATGTCCCAAATACATAGAACAGCATCTGGCACATAGGAGCTTTTCAATAAGTATTTGTTGAATATATTGTCATCAACACATTGCCATTTTACTCACTTTATACTTCACTTTTGGCATTAATTAAATATATCTGTGCTTATTTTCTTTCCAAAACTAGAACACAAAATTGAGGAATGTTGAGTTTCTTCACATCTCCTCCACCAGATGCCAAGAGAAATATTACATAAATATTAGAAACTCAATAAACATGAGTTAAATGACTGATTGAATAAATGGCTAAATGAATGGTGGCTTAGGGAGGTTATAGAATCTTTCACCGTGGTCACAGAGCTAAATCCACAGGTTTTCATTATTTGTTTTTGTATTTAATGTAGGATGGATGTGAGTTTTTATTAATGTATTATAATATTTACTTGAAGAAATAATAATTTCTACACAAGAATGAGTATTTAGTTCCAATGACTCTAAGTAAATTATTAGCGCAAGTGTTTTCAGAAGCCCTGAGGCATCAACACTGCTGGGCCAAACTAAAGGTTTTAGAGAAAGAAATTATTACTCCAGAACACTATTTTCCAACCATTTCTGGAAAGTATTCAACAACATAGAATTACATTTATCATCCTAACTTTTCCACGACTTTGACTTTTATTTTTCTTCTCTTCAGGAGAAAAAGAAAAGAAGAACTGTATCATTGTTATTGTGAAATTGAACAAGGAAAGTTCAGATACTTATCTATACAATAAGGGATGATTTTCAGGGATAAAATTCAATGCAAAATGCATCTGATACCATTTTAATGACTGAAATGAGAAAATTCCAGGATTTTGGAAACTAGCTTTCTATCTTGATTTGGAATTAAGTCTAAATAAATCAAGGTAAATAGGTTTTTATCCTATCTATAAAGATTTATAAAAGCAAATGTTTTGCCTTTTGTTTATCTTCAAATTGTAAAGTATCAGGAATATGGCTTTTATGTTCACATAAATTCTCTTGTTTTATTGATATATTATTAAACTGTGAGGGAGAGAGAGATCAAGATCCAGTGGTCTAAAGATAAACAATGCTATAACTTTGGGTTTACTACAGTTTCAAAATAATATGTAGCCAAGCCTGAAGGTAGTGACAAAGACACAAATTTCAAATATATGAAGTTTCAAATGGCAGAGTAATTCTAATAATTAATTCTATGGAAGTTAACAGATCAATACAAATCTATTTACAGAATGTTAAAATTTTTCTCACATACTTGCTGAGAGTGGTTCAGGTAATCTATTTTTAAATAAATTTTGAAATCCTTTTAAAATCTAGTCTACATTTTTTACCTATTAACATTTCACCTTCAGATGTTTGGAGATGTTTTTTCTTTCGAAAAATGAATTTCTTAATGAAATAATAAAATTTATTCAAAAGCACAAATATATTCTAAACATTTTTATTTAAGTGAAAATCTAAAATTCAACACCAAAACTTGCCAGTTCCAACATTATGTTCTACTAGAGGCCCGGTGCATGGATTCGTGCGCAGGTGGAGTCCCTCAGCGTGGCCTGCAGGGGCTGGGCCAAAACCGGCAGTCCAACTCACACTGCTGCAGCAGTGCTCCCCAGCCCTGAGCCCTGTGTCTGATGCCCATCCCAAGGGGGTGTGGGTGGGGCCTAGATGCCATTGGCTCTGTCCTGGGATCCGGACCCATCCTGCTGATGTTCACACTGGTTGTTGGAAGCCATTTATGGCCACTTTTATATCGTTTCTTCCTTGCAGAGGGTCTAGGGAGGGGAAGCAACCGCAGTGCCTAAGGCCAACTCCCAGGAGGCCAGTGGCACTGTCGGGATCATGCCAGCAGCACCAGTCCATCAGTGCCTGGCCCGTTCTCCAGAGATTGGGCCTGCAGGACTACTGAGGGAGTGAATGGCTGTCACCAAGCTGGTGGGCCACCTGGACAGGTCGGTCAGCTGAGTGGCACTCCCACTGTGAGAGTGCCCTGACCACAAGGGGGCAGCTCCTCTGTTGGGCATCCGCCCCCTGGTGGTCAGCATGCATCATAGTTACTGGCTGGTCATCCAGTTGTCCAGTCATAACAGTTGCTTAGGCTTTTATATAATAGATAAATCTATATGCGCACAAGTATAAGCCTGAGTTATTTCTCTAAGGTTCCATAGTTCCTGAAAAAGAAATGTCCCTTAATAGCATTGTCATATCTTCACTTTTAACTCAAGCTTAATATGAACTTCTAGCTAATCTTATTCATGCAAATCACAATGTCCTCTGGTATTCCATGCAAATAAACATAAACTATGTACTTCTGACAGAATATGTAGAAACTAAACAGATCTTAAATGTTATAAAATAGATTTGCTCTTTCTCCTTTCCCCCTACTACCCCTTTTCTCTTTGTCACTCTACCCCTCTGTCCCATCTTCCTTTCCTTCATTTCTTCTTCTGTCTTTATATTTCTTTTTTGATTTATCAATTTTATTGTAACTTCAGTCAACCAAATTATCCTTTTCAGATGCAACATTTAATATAAAGTCCAATATTTAAACTCTGGAAGTAGCATTTAGTGTTTGTTATTTATTATAGGTTTTAACATCTATAAATAGATCTCTAAGTTTGTTATTGGGCTTTATTTGGAAACAAATATAATTTTTACCACCTTTACACACCATATGAAGTTCAAAATAAATGATATACTTAAAAGTATACATTATAGAAATACTAAGTTAATTTTCTTCTAAATGCAGCAAATAACTACTAAATATGCTTATAATTCTTATGTAAAAAGGTTACTTGTCTGTCACCTGTCTATGTTAATATTTATAACTTAATAGGTTCATACATTAACTGATGCATTGAATATCAAGTGAAAATTATCTGCTGAGAATTTTACATTAAGTTTTAAGTAAGAGCAGATGATAAAACATAGCAAACTGAAATCAGCAAGGAATTAGAGAGGTCAATGCCCCTCTCCTGCAACACACACACACACACACACACACACACAATCACACAAAGAGTAATTTGAGGTGTACAAGAAAACCCCACAGTAATTAATAAACATAACTTCCTCTTCAGGTTGGACACTCTATACAGGATGGCCTAGTCATTTATTCTGGGTGGTAAATCTGAGCTGTGTTAAAAGAGTTGCTATGTCTGGATTTGTGCTTGTCACTCTGTCTATGTAATCATATATCAAGAGAATTTCTTAAATATGAGCTGATCAATGGGTCTTGAGTGGTTAGTTTCTCTCAATTGGCCAATTTATTGGAAGTAGTCTTTCTGTTTGAAACTTTGGCTCTAAACATACAAGCAGTGTTCATTCTTTATGAAAATTCAGCCTGATCCCAAACTCCATGATTGGATACTATACCTTTTCTCTGTCATATCTCCCCCCTCCCTGGGCTATTACCAACAATCAAGAGATAACCCACAAGAATAGAGAGGAATGGTCACAAGAAGGAGCCCACCATGACCCATATGGGTCTTCTTTACCTCATGGCCTGTCATTAGTTTTTTGGTTTTTTTTACCTCCATAAATCACTACTCACAAAACAGCCCTAGTACCCTTCTCCATCTTTATAGCAAGTGCTGGTATGAGGTCCTAAACCTAGAAGTATAAAAACAACTGGAATTCCAGAGTCATATATCAAGTTTTTAATTCACTTGTTTATCCCTTACTAGCTGTCCTTGAACAAGTCACTTTGAATATCTAAGTCTTAGTTCTCTTTAAAATGGTGATTATAATACCTACCACAAAGCCTGAACAAACAAAGTACATCATAAAAGTGACTGGTATCACTTTTAATATGTCAAATATATATTATTATTTTAGATGCTTAAATATTAATTAGCTGAATTGATCAGGTATAAACCAAGACTAACGGAATTTATAACAAATTTCAGGGGAAATTAGGTGTAGCTAAACTTATGGGCCTGATGTAAAAACCTCTTGTGGAACTTTGAAGAACTATATCTAAGCATTTTATAATTGATCTGTTAAGAGTAAGCTTCCTTAAGCTGGTCTTGTATTTCAAATGTATTTTACCTATTGAAACATAAGCTATTTTGAGATTTTCACTTATAGCTTTCTTTTCCTGTGCAATCTAAGTCCCAATATTGTCCCTTCCACTAATTCTCCTCAAATTCACACAAGCAGATATTCAATGAATCTTTTTCCATAGGTATAATCCATGGTAAATTTGGAAGAAAGTGTATTTTATTAATCCTTTTTCCATCCCAAGAAGAGAATTAGAGGAAAGAATACATTCTTTGGGAATTTTATCAACCATAAGTAAAATAACCTAGCACTTTTTAATATTTCTACTACATGATCCCAGTTTACTTAAGGAAACTTTAAGTGAGAATGTTGACTATTGAAAACCAACCAGTATAGAGAGTTCAATACTTAATATTAATTAAATATTATAGTTAAGTTTAATAATATTTAAGACTATCTCACTAATAAAAAAGACAAAACATTTTGGGAAATTATGTTTACTTCCCACTGTTTTACAATGGTATTAATATAAGAAATTATGAATTATAACTTATAGAAATTAAAATATTCAGTGCTTAATATCGTACAATTATGGTAAATTTAGTCAAGATTACATATACCAAGTTGAAAGTACATATTATTTTAATTGAATTTGTTGGATTATTATTTAGATCTTATTTTGAATAGCTGACAAACATCTGAGTTAAAAATATCTATTCTTTAATTTTTAAGAGATAATTGCTGTTTTTGCATTAAATGTAATTTAATATCTCATAAACAATATGATCGTTCATGTTTTTATAAATACCTGGAAAAGATGGACAAATTATCTGTGTGCTATACACGAATAAAAGTGAATGGCAATTTAACAAATACATTTAAACAATGCAAAACGTGTTTTTCCAGATTTTGATTTAGCTAATTAGAAACACTGTGTATCAGAAGAATTATTCAGCAATCAAGAAGGCTTAGTTTTAGAAGCCTAACTATCTTTATATTTAGAAAAGCAGCAGAGCAGTAATTTCACTGCTGTCTTTATGAGTGTCTTGCTTAAATTGGGTATTGATGGGTTCGGTCCCCATTGCTAAATGGAAAAAGAAATCTTTCCTCAGAGCAATTAAAAGGACTGAAGGGATGATAAATAATGAGGTGTCTATAAAAAAGGAAAGTGGTGTCTAAAAGGCCTGCCAACTAACTCAACTCCACAACAGCAGCCCTAACTGGAAGATTTGATTATGTTGTTGTGCAACAATGACAGTCCCTGAGGACTGAATTGCATATCTGCTTTGTGTAACCATTTAGGCATTTAATCACTGTTGATGTTTTGTGCTACACCATTTTCTGGAAACCTGTGCAGATCACCACAGGAGTTAAACACATTCCTAAGCCATTTGTTTTTATGTTATCTTTTTATGTCCTCTGTTTACATTTGAATTGGTGAAATAAGTTTTATAGTCCTTAGACAATTCTAGTTTTATAGTAGTGTTTCCAATTCCCCTGTCAATGTAGGTCTAGTTACCAATTTCATAAAATAGATGTGATCTGGCTTCCCTGTATGGATACATGGATGAATAATGTGATGATCAGGAGTAGGAGTTGCTCCTGCCTAAAGATTATGCCCTTGATGCTGCAATCCACCCAGCGAAGCAATGCATGATACACATTCCTCTCCACAATGTTTGTCCATGAGGACTGGCTTTATATCATCCTCCTCTATCTCCTCTAGGAGAACATTAAGCTGCTATCCAATCTGTCTTTTCAACTCCCTGAGAACAAATTACAGACCTGCAAATTGAGTCTACCCATATACAGTCGTAGCTCAATTCCAAGCCCTGCTAGTCACAGAAAAACTATTTTCCAGTTTTGTGATGTTATTGGTATAGTTTTCCTAAAGCAGAGCAACACGGTTATACATTTTTTGTATGTCCTTGAAGAACTTCATCTAGGTGCCCTGCACAAGCCCATCTCTCTTAAGTCCACCTAAAGTAGTTTGGTTATTTGGCTGGTATCCATTCTCTTGACAACTGCAGTATAGCAAAGGTGAGTTTTTAAGACACCAAACCTTTCCCTAGGAAGAACTGAGTGAATTCCAGTGTATTGTTTTTTGAGGACACTGCCCTCAGTATTAAATATGATGTTTAAGTGGCTTGGCTCCCATTTTTTGACTAAATGAACATCACAGCAGTCTCATACGTGAACTAAATGATCTATTAATGCACTGGAGGTACAGGCACTGGGTTACATAACCTGATTCTAACTCAGCTCCATACCTGAGAGAAGGAGAAAAAGAGCATTCTCCAAGATTCTCCATTGAGCTCTCAATGGTCCAGACAAATGCCAATCCAGAAAAAAAATGGTAATAGTCAGGAAGTAAACAGAGTTAGAAAATGTGGCGTTTCTTTGGGAACAAAAAGCAGCTGAGCAGCATGGCTGCTGGAATCATTACAATAGAAAATCTTTATATAGGCTGGTTAGGGCAGGCAACTTCTGTTCTCTTCAAATCAGACCCTAGTGTCACCCATTAGTATCCTGGTACCATGACTAACAGGTAACATTGGTGTTTCTCACATAGTAAATCTTAGGATAGCCTCTTAAATAACTTTATATTCTTATTTTTAAATGTTAGAATAATGCCAGAAACATAAGGTGGCCAATAATTATGTGTTGGTTCTTCCTAAGGAATGTACTAACTAGAGAACAAGTATCAGAAGAGCAAATTTATGTGAAAGCAACAAATAAATATTTACTTATAGTCTAAGTGTGGGTTGGAAAAGACAGGACATAGTATATAATGGGATATCCACTTAAAATGTAGATATGGTACATTTAGAAAATGATTTGCAAAATAAGTTTTTAAAATATCTAATAATTATATTAGCAATGGAGGTATTTGTGTTGTTAACTGAGACTATTATGGATGCAATGTGGTGCAAGGCAAAAGAGTAATTATATCATATTTTAATTGCATCATCTTCTACACCTTTGAGAATGAAGATTTTCAAGTGTGAAAAAAAGGGCATATAAATGTTAGAGGAGGTTATGTAGAAACCTAGTATTCTGAATTTGAATTACAAGTATCAGTATGAAGTCATAAGCTAATATTATATATATAATTTCCTTGCTTCATCCACTGAAAAAATGAGCATCCTTACCTTAACTTATATCCAGATCATACTCTTGAACTACCATTTTTCTCTAATAGAAACCAGGGCTTCTTATAAAAACGGGTGATTGCAGGTTTGGGCAGAACATGTTCAAGATGAGCCCAGCATATCTTGTCATATCAGACAGCAAGGAAGCTCTAAAAGTCTACCAAACATGTGTCAAAAAGACTCAGGAGCCAATCTAAAGAGCACCTCATTAGCCAAAAAGGGCAACATTAATTTCATCCTCACCTGAGAATGTTTATTGATTTTGCAGATAGAGGAAGAGGAGAGAGAGAGAAAGAGAAAGGGAGAGAGAGAGAGAGACTGGTTGCCTCTGTATGTGTGACACCTGGGAATGGAACGTGCAACCTAGATATGTGCCCTGACCGGGAATCAAACCCACTATCCTTCTGTGCACAGGGAACGCTCTAACCAACTGAGCCACCTGGCCAGGCCCCCAAAATGGCACAATTTAATCATCAAAAGGATAATAACCAATGTATTAAAACACATCAAACTGTTTAAATCCATGGGTAATTACTGATTTCAAAACGAACAAAATGATCACTTTGAGTAGAAAATAAGGAGCCAATTAAATATTTTGAAAAATGATAAAGTTAAAAACAAGCAGTTATTCTGCTTTTCCTATATAAAATACACCTCTGTGTAATCATATAGTAGATGACAAGGAGTTTCTCATTATAGAAGAATTCCAGCTAATGAACAAGAAATGACAAATTAGAATATCACCATTTGGGTATTAATGGTTGACAACGTAAGATAAACAATGACAAATACCATGTGCCTCTCGATAACAAAATCAAACATACATTTGACCAATTCTTTATAGTCAACTACCAATTTACAGGTAATATTAAAGACAGAGGAACATCACAGGAATGCTATCAATAAAACTAGACCATAGGAAACTCTTCATGACAAAATGATGCCATTTCTTCAATAAATAAGCTATGCTGGAAAAAATAAATAAAAATGAATTTGTGTTGACTATTACCAGCGAAGATAATAGCATTCACAGCTCACAGACTACTTGATGGGACCTACAATTGTAAAAGCATATTATGAAGATACTTATAGTTTCATTGAAGGGAATCAAGGGGAAAGACATGCAAATGCAATAATATATCACAATTATTATTATTTTTAAAAGCTATTAGACTAATATTTATCAAGAGATTGCTATACATCAGGCACTGTTCTAAGTGTTTTTACAAGTGTAAACTCAAACTTCTCATCAACCTAGGAAATATGTGTATCATTATCTAATTTGCAGAAAAGAAAACTGAGGCACCGAGAATGTAAGTAACTTAACCTACTTCTGTTCCCCCACCTAGTGTGTGGTGGAGACAGGATTCAAACCCAGGTAGTCTACACTCTCAGCTTAACACACCACATGCCCCCACAGAGACTGATCTATGGTGTGCTGGGTGCAACAAAGAAGAGGTGGCCAACCTGGAGATGCTTCCAAGGAGATGACATTTCAGAAGAATTTAAAAGATATTCAGCAAAATGTTGTGCCCTCTCTCCTTATAGACCATCACTGTAAAATACCTAAATACGCATATATCCTCTTACATGCCAATCACCCCTCCAAAACAAACAAACAAACAAACAAACACCCATCTCATTCTTATCTCTAAGGATTCCAATCTACTTAGCCTGTTTATGCTGGTCTATACAATGATCCCTTTTCCGAATTCAAAAGTCAGAACTTGACATAAAGATGATAACTTTAGAATTGGAGAACCTACTATATCCTCACCACCTTCAGAGATTTGCTTCAAATTCAGCTTGCAGATATCCCTTTACTCACAGTAGGAAAATTATCTTTTCATACAAATAGTCTGTGTGGATCAGATTACACATAAATTTAAAAGACACCCTGATACTCTCTTGGCACATGGCACCCATATGATCGTTCCCAACTTAGGGAGGAAAAAAATATGGGTTTTCCTGCACATAATTGAACAGTAGATACTTCCTTCTTACTTGGATACAGAAGTAATCAGACTTCAAGCTTTTCCAGCTTCAGAAATTAATCTAATAGTCTAATAACAATCTAATTTGCAGCAAGAGTATTAACTACCTAAATGCTGCATTTAAAAGTCTTTATCAGCTTCTACCAATATGCCAATAATATTTTTCATATGAAATTGCTTGAGGACTCAAAGTACTGTTTCTGTCAAACTTTTAAAGTGTTATTTTGCACAGTATAAGGTCATAGAAATATAGCTATAGAATCCAAAATTCAAAATATGTATCTGCTAAATAACTATAATTCAGGCAGTAATAGCAGTGCCTGGGTTTCCTTACCTGCAAAATGGCACGACTTATGTTTATGCCAATTGAGAGGAAAGGAAAAAAAAATATTGCAGGTCAGTGATGGAAAAATGATTAAAAAGTCATATTAGGAGGCTTTAAGAAGTTAAAATCATTTTGATCTTCTCTGTCCATAAAACAATTCTACATAATAAAAGCCTAATATGCAAATTTCCCCCTTGACCGGGAGTTCGACCAGGGGGTGGGACCAGCCAGCCAACCGAGGGAAGGGAGGCCCCAGCCAGTGACAGGCAGCCAGGGGAAGGGAGGTCAAGACTGGCAGCCGGCAGCCACTAGGGACCCTATTCGTACACCAATTTCATGCACTGGACCTCTAGATATATAAATGTTTCATTGGTTGCTATCATTATACAATTATAGATATATTTATGTAGTGCTATACTGACTTCTTTTTTCTACTATTGAAGTATACATTATATTCAAACAATAATTAATTGAATTTTCTGGCTATTAGAGTCCTCCTGAATATACAGAATGAAGTGGGGGGTTTTTCTTCTGTACACATTACTTGACTTTTTAAATATATTTCCTAAGAGAATGTTCTTCCCAAACTAACATAACAAATAATTTTAGTTCTCCACAGAACCAGGATGAACACCCTCCACACTCAATTTGGTTCCTATGTTGAAATTGATGACACTGTATACCAAGAGCATATGAAAAGCTTTAGTGAGTAATTACTAAATGAGGGTTTCTGGGTAGAGTACAGTGCAGGTGCAACAATGGAAAGAAGAGAAAATGCAAATGAGGCTGGCTTAGGGGTTTGTGGAGGTTAGGCGGGGTGAAGATTGCCATATCTGAGCAGTGGACCCATTTGCAGTCCAGGACCCCTTGGGGGATGTCCACCTGTTGACTTAGGCCCACTCCACAGGGGACCAGGCCTAAGCTTGCAGTCAGACACCCTTCTGGCAGCTAGGAAGCCCTCTGGAGGATGTCTGACTAAAGGCTTAGGCCCCCAAGGGATCGGGCCTAAACCGTTAGTTGGACATTCTTAGTGCTGCCACGGAGGTGGGAGAGGCTCCCGCCACCACCCCTGCGCTGGCCCGCCATGAGC
>NW_006286586.1:477310-486438 GCF_000327345.1 Myotis davidii | reverse complement strand
AATAACTGGAATCTAACCTGAGACCCTTCAGTCCATGGGCTAATGCTCTATCCACTGAGCAAAACAGGCTGCAACTTAATTCATTTACTTTTAATCTATATGTGTCTTTATATTTAAAGTGGGGTTTGTTTTGATTCACCCTCATAATCTGTCTTTTAATTGGTGCATTTATGCCACTGACTTTCAGAGTGCTTACTGATAGAGTTACTGCCATATCTGGTGGCTTCTCCGGCTTCTGGGGCCCACCAGCGGCCTGGGACCGATCCAATGATGGGCAGCAGGCAGGCGGTTTCTGGGGCTTCCAGGGCTGGCCACTCTGCGGCCCGGGACTGGATCAGATGATGGGTGGCAGGCAGGCAGCTTCTGGGGCTTCTGGGCCGGCCTGCCTGCAGCCCAGGACCAGATCCAATCACGGGCAGCTGGCAGGCGGCTACTGGGGTCACCCACAGGGGCAGCTGCATGGCGGCTCGTGCTGGTGGCTCATGCTGTCCCGCCCTGCCTGCAGTACGCAAATTAGCCGCCATCTTTGTTGGTGGTTAATTTGCATATATCACTGATTAGCCAATGGGAGGTGTAGCAAAGGTATGGTCAATTACCATGTTTGTCTGTTATTAGATAGGATAATTAATAGAGATGAAAGTTTCAGAGAGCAACTGTGCTGAGAAATAATCAAGGACTTTGCTCAAATAAATGCTTGTTGATATAAAGAGATAAATATTTGCACAGAGAGATTCTCTTAATGTCACCACTGACATTTATGCATATGTTAAGGTACCAAATTTGTTAATTTGCAAATTATTGGACAGCATTTATAGATATGTTAAACTCTTGATTTCTTCCTAAGTGTGACACAATTCATTGTTTTATAATCATTTCTTCAATTTTCCCACCTCTAAAAATGAAAGAATTGTGATTAATTGCCTGTAAAGCTGCTTTCTACTCAAGTTGCATGTCACTCTGATTCTGTATGTGCAAAGAATGGTTGATGTATGATAACTGGTTGCCTAGTTAGAAGGGGAACTTTGATGAATGAACATAAAATTCTTTCTTGAGCCTTGATTATTTAGGTCTTAGATATTTCTGCATTGTCAGCTAAGAAGAAAATTCTGTTTTTTTACGAACAGTTCTCTAATGATAACAAATGGTCAAATTCAACTTGGCAAAAACCCTTATTTTCAGAGTATTCTTTCTGGAGATTGATGACAGTAGCTTCCATGTGCCCTCCCATTCTACAAAAGATGACTTAACATGGACAGGGAAGCCATATCTTAAACAATTTCCTTTTCATTTTGGTTGTTCACTTTCCAAAGGCCACAGCATTTTACATTACATTTTAGCTGATTAGACTGTCCCTGTTTGTAAGGAAATCAGACAGAATATTACCAAAAGGAGCTTCAAAAGCCAAATAGCTTGACCTTACATCACGGTGATGACCTCCGAACCAGTGTGTCTCTTTTTTGTCCCTGAAAGCTGCATGAATAAAATAAAACTATATCATCAGAGGTCTACACAGGTGCTGTACAAGCCAAAAGAATATAACAACACAGCAAAGCTTGAGACTGGAAGCTAATAAATCAAGAACTAGTCTACGTAGTAAAACTGCAACAATAGCATGGCTGGTTGATAGCCATGACAGCCACATTGAATTAAATCAGAAAAAAAAAAAGAAACAACTGTAATCCATTGTTTTATTCCTTTTAAATCTAATAGAGCAGGAATACAAGTACTTGACATTCTTTTAGCAAAATAGACTTTTCAAAAGATGAATGTATCTACCTGTGTTATACATAAAACATATATCATGTCAGTAAGCACTAGATTTCTCTCATGGTTAGAAGTTAGGTGGTTTAAAAGTTATTCCCTAAATTCAGCAGTTAAGGTAGGTGAATCATTTCCCTGCCAAAACACAGAAAAATAGAAGTGGTTTTATTGATGTATTCATTTAGTAAGCCCATGGTACCTCATTAACTAAAAAAGCCATACAAACTCAGAACAATTTGCAGACTATTATGTTAGACTCATTAGGGATTAAGTAAAAATATTGCAAACCAATTCATGAGGATTGCTAGAAGATAATCAGGTTAAAGGACCTATGGTTTAACGCTAACAAACAATGCATTTATGTATAATTGATATTCACTTGGGTGCTTCTTCCCATATCATGGATCACTGAAAATCTGAAAGTTGCAACTGATCCATATTTTAAACTGAGAGTGAAAATTTTTATGACAAGTTAAAATAGTGTGAATTAAAATATATACCTGTACATTTGACCCAGTGATCCCACTTCTAGGAATATATCCCAAGAAACTAGAAACACCAATCAGAAAGGATATACGCACCCCTATGTTCATAGCGGCACAATTCACCATAGCTAAGATCTGGAAACAGTGTAAGTGCCCATTGGCAGATGAGTGGATCAGAAAACTGTGGTACATCTACACAATAGAATACTATGCTGCTGTAAAAAGGGATTTCTATCATTTGCAACAGCATGGATGGACCTGGAGAGCATTATGCTAAGCAAAATAAGCCATTCAGAGAAAGATAAATATCACATGTTCTCACTCATTTGTGGAATAAAAAGAACATCATAAACTGATGAACAAAAATAGAAACCGAGGCAAAGAAACATTGAAGATTAAAGATTGGAGATGCTTTTTCAAACCCAGGCGATACAAGAATACACAATTAGCCAACAAGGTATTAACAGATATATATATATATCTGTACAAATAGTATACTAGAGGCCCAGTGCACAAAATTAGTGCACGGGGGGAGGGGTCCCTCTGCCCGGCTTGCACCCTCTCAAAATCCGGGACCCCTTGGGGGATGTCCAACTGCCAGTTTAGGCCCTATCCCCACCTGCGGTTCTGGCCTAAACCGGCAGTCGGACATCCCTCTCGCAATCCAGGACCGCTGGTCCCTAACCACTCTTCCTGCCGGCCTGATTGCCCCTAACCACTCCCCTGCCTTCCTGATCACCCTTAACCACCTCTGCCTGCCTTCCTTATCACCCCTAACCACTCACCCACCTGCCTGATCGCCCCTAACCCCTCTGCCTGCCTGCCTGCCTGCCTTATCATCCCTAACTACTCTGCCTGCCTGCCTGATTGCCCCTAACTGCCTCTGCCTGCCTGATCACTCCTAACCACCTCTGCCTGCCTGATCACCCCTAACTGCTTGCCTTCCTGCCTGCCGGGGTGAGGGGCCATGGTCATTCTGGACTTTGGTCATTCTGGTCATACCACCATTTCAGTCACTGGGCTTTTATTATATAGGATAACATATGCTATTTCAAAAGTTTGTATTTAAATAAATCATATTAAAATATAAATAATGTCAATATCTGTAATAAAGTCTTTTTTAAATTTTTAAAAAATATTTTGTTGTATCTTACAAGCTGCTATTATATCTAGAGTCAGTGAAGTATTAAAAGACACAAACTCTGTAGCCAGAAATTCTGTTATGATTGTATGCTCTCCACAAGTTACCAAACCTCTTTGTGGCCCAGTTCCTCTCTATAAAATTAAGTCTAATGGTACTTACCACCTAGGATTGAGAGAATTTCATAAATGAAGACAAATAAAATGCTTACAATAGTGGGTGATACATTGTAAAAAATGATGAAATTTAACAATTTCCATTCAGGGTTTTTCACATTTTATGTGTCATGGATTCCTTTGGAAGCCTAATGAAATGTTCCTTTTAATGTTTTTAGTACTTCAAATAAAATAAATATGATTTGAGTGGAAACTATTTACATAAAAAATATACTTCTATCCACACACTCCTAAGAATCCAAAAACACAGGATAAGATTCCCTGAGCTTTATATCAAACAGGTCCTCCTGTTATTCATCCCATTAGCAGGTTTAAATTTATTTCTATATGTTTTTATTGATTTTAGAGAGAGGAAGGGAACTTGAGATAAAGATAAAAACATCTATGTGAGAGAAACATTGATTGGCTGCCTCCTCCACACCCCACCCTGGAGATACAGCCAACAACCTGGATATGTGCCCCAACAGGGAATCAAATGGGTGACCTCCTAATGCATGGGATGATGCTCAAGCAACTGATCCACACCAGCCAAGCAGCTGGTTTAAATTTTTCCTATAATGTACTTTATTCATCAGTATCATTTGGTAATCGATTGTGCTTAGTGTGCAACTTCGTTGTTTACATAGAAAGACAAATAAGGAATTTTTATTCTTTTATACTAATCTTATTCTGAAAATGTAGATTGTGTCACACACATTTGTATATGTATTTCCAAGCATTACCTTTTTTTCTGTGCATATATAAATCTACATGTATTCTCCAAAATAGACCATTTTTAATCAAATGCAGAATGCTTTGAAAGATTTAAAATTCATCAATATTTTAAAATGATTAAGTAACATGCATAAAACCTTTGGACCCAAAAATCCCTAATTACATAGTAACATTAAATATATACCAAGAGAGAAGTATTTTTCAAAAATATCTAGTACATGGGAATAAAACTGTTTGTATAGGTACTATGGGAAGTGGATGAATTGTCCTAAATTTCTGTAACTAGATATAGAGGAAAAGGTCCTTAGAAAGAAGCCAACAAGGGGTCAGATACAGAGTGAAAGAATAAAATATGCAAACAGATGAGGTTTGTGAAGCTTCTTAGAAGAAAACTACATAAATCTTACTGATGCTGTACTGATAAGCACTGAAAAATGCCAATAAACAATATTTTAGTACATTCCTCTATAAAACAGGTGCAAAATTAGTCAATACTTGCAATTAACACTTGGGTAATGATTCTGTTAAAAAGTTGTATCAGCAGAATTGCTTTACCCTTATAAATTATTAAACCTATAAACTAAATAGATGCAGTACATTTTTCATTTTACAAATAATGGGTTGAGAAGTGAGAAATATGACTTTAACACTTTGAGATCTTTAATACATTAGTCAACATGTTTTTAAAATTAGTTTCCAAAAAAATTATAGACATGGATTAACATGTCTGAAAAGAGTGATTATTTAGTAGTTTTCTTCATACCAAAACAATACTAAAATTATCATCAAATTAATGAAAAAAATAATAATAGGATTTTATCAACACCAAATGCATTTTCTTTAAAAAAAAAAAAAAAGCCTTGAGCAGAAAAAGAATAAAGAATCATTGGTATGCGGATTAGATGTATAATTGATACCACTGGTTTCTCAGGGGAGACCTAATGTAAAAACAAGTTCCATTCATTTGTCTCACAGTTTGAAACCAATAAATTTACTATTTAAAATCATAAAATGTATATCTTTTCTTTAGAGGGTTTTCCCAGTTAACAGTGAGAAGTCAGCTTTCTCAGATCACTTTTAGTCTGTCTATTCAATTTTACCACCAATAAAAATTAAGTTTATGCTTAAGATCCAAGTAAGAAGTTGGTTAGCAGATAGATTTTAACTGTAACCAATTCATCTTCAAATTCTTTTAAACAAGTTCAACAAAAAAATGCCATGGTCTGTAATTTACATAACAAAGTCCATTTCCAATGCCTTTAAAGGGCACAATCCAGAATAAACTGGAGATAGCAGAATGTGTCAGAAGACAAGGAGGCAGTCAAAATGTCTGCATTCATCCAGAATGGTGTACTATGTATCAAAATCTTAAGTGGCTTTAATGTGTCAAGACCACGTATTACACACACACTTTCAGACATGCACCTTAGGAAAGAAAGGGGTGTATTATCTCAGGAGGACTAAGGAGTAAAGACTGTCATCTGATGAATGATATAGAATCTTCCACAGAAAAATATCCACATAAGCAAACTACTGAGCAAAATTGTTTATATACAAATAAACGTCTCATTTAGCTTTTGAATGCATGTGGAAGTGTCTGTGCACCTTTCATTTAATAGCTACAAGTTTAGACTTACTGAGGCCTATTCTAAACTTGACATCTTTGTTTACCTGACTATGACCAATTATAATTAAATAAAACAGATCAGCTCTCAAATGATTAAAGATTGGAGATGCTTTTTCAAACCCAGCTGATATAAGAATACACAATTAGCCAACAAGGTATTAAAAGCACAAGCCCTGGCCAGTGTGGCTCAGTGGTAGAGCATCATACTGCACACTGAAGGGCACAAGCTTGGATTACAGGTTGGTTCCCCAACACCGGTTTGGGCGTGTGCTGGGGGCAACCAATCAATGTGTTTCCTCACATCAATGTTTCTCTCTCTGTCTCTGTCTCTCCCCCTCCCTCCCTTCCACTCTCTCTAAAAATCAATGGAAAAAATATCTTCAGGTGAGGATTCGCACACACACACACACACACACACACCAAAATAAAAACACACACACATACATACATACAAGCACACATATACATTCACATGGTAGGTTCACATCTATGTAGGATTTTTAATCTTCATTAAATTTAACAATAAAATAAATAAATAAAATGTACCCACTGTGCTGTACTGTTGCTACTATTTCTAACCTATTTCCACATAGATGGGACAGAACCATTACAGAAATCATTTTCAATTAGGTCTTTGGGCTTTCAGCCTGGCATACAAAAACATATTAGGCAAAAATTATCAAGCGGTCTGTCTGCATTTTATCAGCACAAACAAAACTTTCTATCCTGCCTATTCTTTAATGGTTGTTTTATAAATATTTTAAGAGATACGTGGCAGGTGCATTCCACGGCAATGGTTTTCTGGTCATCATTTTCTTCATCACTCGTCAAAAGTTGAAATTTCCTAATTTTCAGTCTTAATGAGCTGAGTACAGACTCCAGAGCTATACTGTCAAAATCATAATCCTGATCCTACTGCCTACCAGCTGTGTGAAAATGGGTAAATACTGCATTTCTCTGTGACTCAGTTCATTCATCTATAAAGTAATGATCAATAATAATAGCGCGTTGTGTGGGCTGTAATGTGGATTAAATAGGCAGATAGAGGGAAGGAGGGAAGGAAGGAAGGAAAGAAGGAAGGAAGGAAGGGAGGGAGGGAAGGGGGGAGGGAGGGAAAAAGGGAGGGAGGGAGGAAGGAAGGAAAAGGGAGTCTGCCTTCTCCCCAAAAGTGCTTTTAAATGTTGGGTATTATGATTATTCATTTATTCATAAGCTAAGGCACAAAGCAAATGAAGTTACACAGCTTCAGTACAGAATATACCAAAATTAGTTTTGAGGGAACACTGTTTCCTCAAAATGATACAAGTTGTTGGGAAAACAAAGTTTATTATAGCTCTCGGAGAGTCACAAAGCCAACCAGTTCATTAAGGGCTCTGAGAAGTTAGACCCATTTCAACCAATGCTTCCCAAACCTTATTTGATTATAACCCAGTTTTATCTCTTTCTTTATAAGATTTGAATAAAAACTATTAAAACCCAGGAAATAATATTTCTCCAGTGAATCCAAGGAAAGGGAGCACAAGTAGCTCTGAAGCAAGACAGAGTGGTAATAAAAATTTCCACAGTGTTTCTGTGGCAACACCAGCAGGCAGCCTCTTTTTGGAGATAGAATGGAAGCGAAAAGGAAAATAATTAGCATCATAAAGGCCCTCTTCTAGGAGTGGGGAATGAAGTAGAAGATACACTATAAAGACAAGACAGCAAAATACTATGTTTCTCCAGGGTCAAATGGTTTGGTGATAAGGGAGAGATCAAGAGCTCCATCTTTAAATCTCATTTGGTAAGAGCATACTGTTCTCAATTCATCCTTGTTGCAATTTACAGATATCTAAGCCAATCTCATTTCTCAATTATTGTAGCTTCTGGATTTATGAAACTAAATTTTTCTCCTATACCAGTTTTTTTTATTTACTTTTAGTGATTTTAATACCTATCCAGTGAGTACCTAAATCTTCTCTCTTTCAATGATATACTACCCCAATTAACCTCTTTCATTCCCTCAATCATATGCCTGACCAGGTCATCACACATGACTATGTGTAATTTACACAATCTCAATTTCAACATCTCATTCTCCAACCACTATACTTTCTCTCTAAAGCTCATGTTCTCCGGAACTTTTGCATTAAAATGCTTCTATTACACCAAGATAGGATTTTACTATCCTTCAACTGATCATGTCCTCAATTCCCTCCTTCCCAGTGTACAATACATGGCCCAACACTAAAACCACTCCCTGAATAGACCCTCAATTCTCCTGCCCTCTTTGTTGTGTACTCACTTGTTTCATTCCTAGGACAAAATTCTAATACTTGTGAAATCTAATATAATTCATGTTTTGTACCTCATCCACTCAGAAGACTATGAGTAGAGAAAGACATAACTATGCAAAAAAAAATAATCTGATTAGAAAACAAAGCTAGTAATCTCAAGTGGTTCCTAATTACTACCTAGTAATTGTATTAATTTCCAAAATCCATTCACTCTTCTACTCTCCCAGTCTATTTCACAATTCTTTTCCTCTCCTCTAGCCTCTAAAATCTCCATTCCTTTTCTCACTTTCAGCAAATGTCTTTTTTTTTTCACTGAAAGAAATAGAAGTAGCTGAAAGAGAACTTTCACAAGCTCCCATTATCTCCTTCACCAATTCACCTGCAACTTTACACCCACAGATCAATTTCTTTGCTCATAGGTAAGCTAATCTTCCATTTGTACACTGAGCTTCCCAAAAGTTCCTGCCCTATACCTTTATGCTTCTCATCATCAAATATATTCAGTATGTGACTACCTCTTTTCACCCCCCTCCTAGCAACACAAATAACTCATTTCTAGTTGGTTAATTGCAGTAAATTTCTATCTGATGAGTCTACCTCCTTCTGTCCTTGCCTTTCATACAATGTATGTTCAAATTACTCTAATGTTTTCTGGATCTAACAGAGCAAAACGCAGTAGCCTTTTAATTTCTACAAATACCTAGTGGCCTGGCCTGCTTCCATCTCCTATTTCTTTCCCCCATACTCTCCTTTTTTGATTTTTGCTTGAACACACCACTTTAGGGTCTTTGCACCTGCTTTCACTATATTTAAGAAGCTTTCCCCAATGTCCACATGGATTTCTCATTCATTTCTCAGGCCTTTCTTCAAAGTCACCTTATTATTAAGTCTTCTCTGATTACCCTATTATCAAGCCTGAACTAGGAAATTTTTATCCTTCTCTTGCTGTAT
>NW_006286586.1:458425-477254 GCF_000327345.1 Myotis davidii | reverse complement strand
TATCTGATATGTGTTTGATTATTATTTGTTGAGTTAGTCCTGTATATAATGAACAATAATGGTAAAAATACCATGGCTCTCTCAAGTGTTGTTCAACCTTTAAACCTCTAAAATATAGGTAAATAGCTGGAATGGACAGATGCACATATGGAAATGATTATTTTTACTACTGCATACCATATTCTTCCACAGTGGTGATTCTTTGCTCCAATGCTAATCCCATCTCAAATTGTTCCTTCTAGCCCCCTTTTTTCACTTCTCTATTATATATAACTTTAACAAGTAAATGTGAGCCTTAACTATTTCCTTTTGTTCGGCTGTGCTATAATATATGGCTATACCCATTTTTTATTACTAGGTAATTATCCTACACATTAAGAACCATAATCACATTCGCTTTATAGAACTTAAAAAGAATAGCCACTTCAGACAATTTTTCTAAAAGCATGCAGTGAAGATGGAATGCAGTAATATGTAAAAATGTTTTGTACAAGTGTTATAAAGATTTTCTGAAACCCATTTTAAAGCACTCAATGTAGAGAAATAGAGAAAGTAAACATTTGCCACAAATTCTATAAATAGTTTAAAAATAACTTAGGTGTTGCCATTCTAAGGATTAATCTCTTGTCAACTGAGAATCAGAAGAAGGAGGTGACTCAAATTCTAACATGTCTGCAAGTAAGTTGCTCTTATAATTCAAGGAGAACATGCATAAATCAACTGTGTGGCAGACATTTTCACTTACACATTCATCATGTGACTTCCATTCTGACACATCAGACATAATTCAGTCAAATGCTAAAGACAATCCTCCCCTAAACCATGACTCTGGAGGATTTCTTAGTGATAATTATTAATTAAACTGACACATGTGCAAGTCAAAGAAAAATTTGCAAAGGGGACTGGATGTGGTATTTTCCATGTCATAGACTGTATATGAATAATACAAGTATTAAACCTTATGTCTTTAGTTATTACCACTGTGGCCAAATACAAACATTTAGAGTACATATAAAGTTAAACAGACGTTTATATGACTTTAATTCTAATTGTTTCTGTTCTGTTACCATTATAATAATATTCCTAAATTTGCTAAACTTAATAAGCATAAGAAAATAAAACACAAAGGGAAACATACATTTTTGTGTGCAACATATAGAAGGCATTTTTGTTGCTTACCTTATATTGACCTTTTTACATTCATTTTTACAATTAAAACAGAAAACTGATTACAGCCAACCTTTTTAAATGTCAAGGGAGAATACAGCCACGCCTCAAAGTACAAATAAACAATTGAAATATATTGCAATAAGTTCTATAGTAAGCATGAGTACAGAGACTTGAAGCCCTAAGGAAGGAGTAATGGATTCTATTCAAGATGTAGGAGTGAAAATTGGTAGCAGAAAGGTCTCAGAGAGAAGATGTAATTTGAGCTATGCCATGAGGATAGGTTCATTCCACAGGGCTGAGAGGAAGGAAATACGTCACTCAGAGAGACAACATAAGCAAGGCCCGGAAGAACAAGAAGGCATGACATACTCATTAAAGTGTTAGAATTTTGGGGGACCCAGAATACTATGTTCTTAGAAGTGGAGTCGGGGTACAACAGGCAAGTCAAAAAGAGATCTTGGAGCTGTATTTTCATTAAAAGGTTGAAGTATATTATGTAAATAAGGGAAAGCAATGAAGGATTTACATTAAAAATAAATTTAAATCTATATTTTTATAAAAATAATTCTACCTGCATAATTGAGGCTGAATTTGAAGATAAAAGTATTGTAATATTCAAGCTAAAAAAGAAACAATGAGGGTTAGGAAGATAAGAAGGGAAGTCAAGTCAAGGATATTTCTGAAGTAGAACTGAGAGGACTTAAAGCCTTTAGCTGTATGGATAAGAAAACTTAATAGGGTACTTGTGAGGTTTCTAGCTTGAACAACTGAATGGCTATGCTTACATTACATGAGTAGGAAACATAATGAAACTGTAGGAGTTGCTCACTCTTCAAGAGTAGAGTTTGCTTTGTCCATAAAGGATTTCAAGTGGATATTCATAACAGACAGCTGGAAAATGGGTCAGGAGAAGTCAGGGAATTACAAAGATAGTACCTAACATAATTAGGAAGTAATACAGGGTACTGGTCTGGTAACTTATATTAGTAATCTGACTTTAACACAGTTAAATTTTATAACTTTGAGCATGCAACTTAATCTCTTACTTTCCTTATTTGTTATATGGAAATAATAAGAGAACCTATACCATTGTACCTTATAAAAATTAGATGAGAGAATACAAATTAATTTCCTGAACCATGAAAGCATTTAATAAATACTACTTATTATTATTATTGTCAGAGAATAGCTAATCAGTTAAGTAATGGAAGCTGGTAAGATTGGCCAGGAAAATAACAAAAGAAAAAAGAAACAAACAACAACAACAAAAAAACAGAACAAGGTAAAAACTGGAAAAAGATTGAGGATACCCAAATCTAAGAAATTTCCAAAGAATTTGAACAAAATAGCCTAACAAGTGATGTGGTCCAGAGAACAAAGGATACTAAGATCATAGGATTATTTAAAATTGTCAAGCACTGCAGAGAAGTAAAAAGTTCACTTCAGAGAACTGAAAAGCACGCCTTGAATGGCAATTAGGAGTATTATGAGGGACATAAAAACGTTATTAAACGTGTATCCATCTTTACAAAGTGTATAATCTATTCCAAAGCCTGTCCATTCTGAAATAGTTAAATTATTTCAGTCACTAGCTTTTGAAAGCCTACTATGTGCTGGACAGTGTAAAAATATAATGCCTCCATTAATAATGCAGACAAAAATTATTAGAGCATTGCAGAGCAATCCTAATGCATGCTGCAGTAGCCACAGACAACATCATATGCAAGGAGTGAAAACTAGAATTAGAAAGAGAGGAGTGAAGAAGACATTCCATGAAGGAGGAACAGCAAAAACAAATGCATAAAATGGACATGATAACTGAACTTTCACCTGTATTTTAATGAAAAAAAAATTGACTGCAATTTTTGGTAATACAAATATGTAGAGAATCAAAAATAAAACTGGGAAAAGCAGTTATCTAAAGAAATAAAATTGAATTAGCTTTAGTCATATATATAGACAACCCTCTTAGCTTATTTAATGAAATAATATCAAGAAATTGTTCAGAGAACAGCATGGACATTAATGCAGCTGGAAGAGAAGATATCTTACTTTTAATATTTCAATTAAAAATATATATTTAAGCTTATTAGAAAAGTACTTGAGTAATTATCAAATTTATTATACAAAATAAATGATTCTATCAATATAAATACGGTACAAAAACAACTTGTTCAGCAACACTATGGATGTGAAGGTCACCTTAGTGGTAAATTATGTGATTTTACTGCTTTGTCAACTATAATCTGTACAATCATGTAATAAATCATAGTGAATATATCCTATAAATAATGCAGATAATTCTCAAAACTATAAAATAAAAATGTCCCTGTAATTACATGATGTATTTTTCATATGACGCCAGATAGTACTTACCTTTCGATGCTAAATTCTAAATATAATGTGTTCTTCTAAATATTCAATTAATTTGTAGGTAGTTAGCTGTCGGTTTTCATACTTCATCTTTCTCTTACAAGACTTGCAATATATACAATCTGAAAAATATTTAGTACAAGATGGTCACATGCTATTTACCCCCTAATGACTTTATATTGACAAGATATGTCACAAATATCCATAACAATTAATACTAAAAGTATATAACTGGAATGTTAATAAGATTTAATGCTATTCAAGATAGATAAGTAGCATCTTTAATGTGATTTCTATGACTGATGTTTAAATGTCTAGGCAACTTATATTTAATGGTAATTCATGAGAATTAAAATTTTTAAAAGTCTATACTAATTAGAAATTTTTTTTAAATATATTTTATTGATTTTTTACAGAGAGGAAGGGAGAGAGATAGAGAGTTAGAAACATCAATGAGAGAGAAACATCAATCAGCTGCCTCCTGCACATTCCTACTGGGGTTGTGCCCGCAACCCAGGTACATGCCCTTGACCAGAATCGAACCTGGGACCTTTCAGTCCGCAGGCCGACGCTGTATCCACTAAGCCAAACCGGTTTCGGCCTAATTAGAAATTTTAATTTACCACTGTATTACCTAAAACTGAAATAATTGATTGCAATAAGTAGAAAAATTATCTTGGTATCAAGCAGAGAATTGTTTACATACTTAAAAAAGAATAAAAACAATATTTCCTAGGCAGGACTTTAGTGAATGCTTTATAGATTACAGAGATGACTATCTGCAAAATAAAAGCAAATAGTATAGATACACCCCCGGTCTACGGTTATCCTAATAAAATATCTTGAAAGATAAAATTTGCGGTTCAAAAAAATCAAACCAGAGTTAAGCGTTCTGGTACAACGTGTAAAAAGCTTCTAAGTCACCGATCTTGTCCTAACAAGGGCAAAGCTAAATGGAAAAAGTTACAACTCTTCTTAGATCTGTAACAGAAGTAAGGTCACTGGGCAAACTGGTTGACAGCCTATTTGGGCTGCTATCACAAAACACCACACACTAGATGGCATATAAACAACCTGAGGTCTGAAAGTCCAAGATGCGGGCGCCAGCATGCTTGGGCTCACTGAAGGCCTGGGTTGCAGGCTGCTGCTGCCTTCTCTCTGGCCTGCGGTGGTGGAAATTCTCTTGGGCCTCTTTAGCAAGGGCATGAACCTCACTCATGAGGGCCCTCATGAGGCAATCACCTCCCCACGGCCACAGTTTCTAAGGCCATCAGTCTGGGCATTAGATTTCCAACCTTTGAATTTGGGGGAGACGCAACATGTAGACCATAACATTGCAGGAGGCAAAACTGGAGAGTGCAAAAGGAGAATCACAACTCACCTGAGTAGGAACCTTCACTCTGAGCCCGCCTCAGGTGGACTCCGTGCCGGAGGAGGAAAACCTGAACAGCTCGCTGGAGGCTCAGTGTGGACAAGACCAAGAGTCAAAAACTCCAGGGGGGCCCAGTCACCTGGGAGTTCGAGGAGGGCACAGCTTTGTACGTTTCCTTCTAAGACTTCGCCCTGGTCTCATAGTGAATATTAGAAAAATCCTCCCTACAGAAGAAAAACACAAAACAGACACACAAACAAAAAAGGAGCTCTTTTAAATACAGCAGCCACCCCTTTATCGGAGATTTCACTTTCCTCAAGTTTTGTTTTCCGTGATTTCAGTTACCTGTGGTCAACCACCGTTCAAACATCATTAAACAGAAAATTCCAGAAGTAGCCACCTTATGTTTTAACTTGCACACTGTTCTGAGTTCCAGGATGAAATCTGGGGAGTCCTGCTCTGTCCCACCCACCCAGGAGGTGAACCACCCTTGTCCAGTCCAGTTCCCCACACTGTTTGCGTCTCCATCCCCTGGAGCCGCTGCAGATGCTCTGACCGCCCATTAGCCAATCAGGAGCCGGACTTTTTCAGATCCACTGGCCTGGTATCACAGTACCTGTGTTCAAGTCACCCGCATTGTGCTTACTAATGGTGGAGTGATGCTGGCAATGGGATATGCCAAAGAGAAACCCGTAAAGTGCATCGTTAAGTAAAAAGGTGAGCGTTCTCATTTAAGGAAAGAAAAAACACATGCTGAGGTTGCTAAGATCTACGGCAAGAATGGGTCTTCCACCGGTGAAATCGTGAAGAAAAAAGAAATCTGAGTTTTGCCGTCGCACCCCAAACTGCAAAAGTTGCAGTAGCAGTGCGTGAAAAGCATTACATAGATGAATCCTCCTTCTCCTGAGTTGCCGGAAGGTCAACAGTAGCCTAAAAGCATTGTATCATCTCAAATCATCACAAGAAGTGTGAGTACAGTACAGTAAGATTTGAGAGAAAGAGATGGCATTCACATATTCTACTACAGTATACTGTTAGAATTGTTCTAGAATCTAGATGAATGCACTTCGTAAATTGTAAAACACTAAAAATGTTCATTCTTATTATTTTTGCAAATGCATCTTAGGCATTTTGTTGCCATCAGTTATTGTCGAGTAGTTTTACTTAAACACTGAGTGGGTACTGTTCATTGGATAAATTTGTTGCAGAAATGTCATTTTTCTTCCTTTTTTTCTTTCTTTCCCAGTACTGCACTATCCTTAGAAATGAACACTAGTGGATGTTATTTATTATGTATTTCCAAGGTGTTTGCCACAGAACTAATTTTTTTATTTTAAATTGTTTCATATTTTTATTAATTTATTTTATTTTTTAGAACAATAAATACCTTTATTATGAGCTAAGATAGGAGGGGAGATTTATTTACCTTTCTGGGCCTGGATTTTTCTCAGAGAGAATTCCAGCTTCTTGAGTTTACTGAAAAACACAACATGTGTGTAGCTTTTATTGATAATGAGTTCAAAATATCTGCAGTATTAAATTAGACATACTAAATGAATTGCATACTATTCAACATATTGATAACTAAAATTTATTTTTGTGTGTAGAAGCTAGTTGCTTTCTTTAACTTACAGTTGAGACGAAGATAAACAGTTGACAAAGAAAAGAGACATATTACTTTTTGTGAAAATTCAAGAGTATATTTTATTTATGAGTTGCATTTGTGTTAGTTCAAGTTTCCAAAGCTACCAAATCAGAAGATTTTATTATATGTTGTCTAAGGTGTCACTCAGCTCTTACGTTTTATGTGTATAGTAATAGAAATTAAAATCCCACTAATCTTAAAGAAACAGCTTTCAATTTTTCACTGTTGAGTATGATGTTAGCTGGCTTTTATTATGTTGTGGTAATTTCCTTCTATTCCTAGTTTGTTTAGAGTATTATGAAAAATGTCTTGAATTTTGTCAGATACTCTTTCTACATCTATGGAGATTATTATGTGTTTTTATCCCCCTTCATTCTATTAATGTGGTATATCACATTAATTGATTTTTTGTGTATGTTGAAATACCATTGCATTCCAGAGATAAATCCCAGTTAGTCCAGCTGTATGATCCTTTTAATGTGCTGTTAAATTCCATTTCCTAGTGTTGGGTTGAAGATTTTTTCATCTATGTTCATCAGCGATTTGGGCCTGTAGTTTTCTTGTAGTGTCTTCATCCAGCTTTGGTATCAGGGCATTGTTGGTCTCACAAAATAAATTTGGAAATGTTCCCTGCTCTTCATTTTTTTTTGGAAGAGATTGAAAGCATTGTTAATTCCTGTTTCACTGTTTAGTAGAATTCACTAGTGAAGCCATCTGTTCTTGGGCTTTTGAGTATGGCCACGCTTGCATCCTCATAATAGCACTGACATTCCTAGAGAGAGCAATTAGAAAAAAAATTAAATAAAGAAATAAATGTGTAAGTAAATAAATAATTGGCAGCCGAATCAGGAAAACAAAACGTAATCCATATTTGCAGATGACCTGGTCTTATATGTAGAATAACCTAAAGACTCTACACACACACACACAAAAAAAAACATGTTAAAGCTAACAAACAAACACAGGAAAGTTACAGAATAAAAAATCAGCATACAAAAATTGGTTGAAATTCTATATACTAACAAACTATAAAAAAGAAAATGCTTCCATTTAAATAGCATCAAGGTGGTGAAACTTGTACAATAAAAACTACAAAATATTGATGAAAGAAATTAAAGAATACACAAACAACTGGAAAGAAATCCATATTCATAGATGGAAAGAATTAATATTTTTAAAATGTTTATTCTACCCACCCTGTCCAGTGTGTCTCTGTTGATTGGGCATCAGGACAGACAATGAGGGGCTGCTGGCTTCATTCCTGGTCAGGGTACGTTTTATGTGTATAGTAAATCATGCCCTGGTTGTGGAGCTGGATTCCAGGTGGGGGGTGTGCAGGAAGCAGCCTATCAATGTTATGCTCTCACATAGATGTTTCTCTTTCTCTCTCCCTCTTCCTTCCTCTCTCCCTAAAAATCAATAAAGATATTTTATAAGTTAAAAATAGAAATACAATAAGCTCCAGCAATACTGCTTTCAAATATTGATCCAAAGAATTAAAATCAGGCTTTGTAAGAGATACTTGCACTATCATATTAATTATAGCATCACCCACAATAATGAAGATATAGAAACAATCTAATATCCATTGATAACATAGATTTTACAATATGGTGTATACATGCCATGAACTTTAAAAAAGAAGGAAATCCTGCCCATGTATGACAACATGTGTTAACCTTGAGGATACTATGCTAAATGAAATAAGCCAATCACAGAAGAACAAATTACTACAAGATTTCACTTACATGAAGTTTCTAAAATAGTCATGCACATAGAAGCAGAGAGTAGAATGATGGTTGCCAGGGACTGGTGAAAGGGAAATATGGATTTATTGTTCTCAATGAGTATAAAGTTTCAGTTACGCAACATTATTAAGTTTGAGAAATCTGCTATACAAAATTGTTCCTCTAGTAAACAATACAGCATTATACAATTAAAAACTTTATAAGAGAGTACATCTAATGTTACATGTTCTAACCACAATAAAAATAAATTAAAAACCTACTAATATGATTTAGGGTAAAGACATGAAAAAATATATATACATAGAGATTTATATATACAATAAAAACTACAAAATATTGATGAAAGAAATTAAAGAATACACAAATAATTGGATTTCTTTTATTTAAAATTTATTCATGAAGCCAAGCTTCTTGGACAAGTTCAATGGTATTTGAATATGTATATATAATTTATATTAATATTTTCTATTTCATTTTTCAAAAGATAGAAGCGGTTTTATGTTCAGCAAAGTACAAATAAAGCAAAATGATATCTAAGACATAATAGAGCTGAATTAACATGTGAAATGTCTTGGCTAATTCAATGCCAAGAAGATATTGTTTACATTGAATTCTGACTTAAGTCTCAAAAAATGAATTTTCTGTAAATGTGAGCAGCATTCAAACTGATAAAATGAAAAGTGGAACAGAGAAAAAGATGGGGAAAAGAATTAGGGGGAAGAAACTTTAGCAGAGTTTTTATCATTTTCTGCATAAGGAGTCTAACCTATGTGTGTAGATGGTCGATGTTCTTGTTCATAAGCATTAAGAGTGATTTAAGTGTCTTTACTTCTTGTAAGATCTGCCGCTCAAACAAACTATTAGGTCTATCCCTTCGGCAATGCAAGTTAGAGATTAAGGAGGAGGGTATTGAACTGTTCTTTTCAGAGAATGATAAAGTAACTTTGGAAGTTGCTCTTTGTTTTCTAGTGTTAGTGTTATGTAATAATGAAGACATTTGCTCAGTGTTAATTCTACTTTGGAAACTATTTTTTATATGCATTGATGTTTACCATTAAGTACAAGTCAAGTCTATTTTCAGAAGTCACAGTATATTCTCATATAGTTAGGTTAGCTGGGAATTTATAACTTGATTTTGTTTCTTTGATGTTTTTTAATAGTCATTTGTGTTATAAATTGTCTTAACTTTCAATTTGCTGCTGATTTTTGTTAGAAACTATTATTGTGTATCTCCCCTGGGGCTTTATTGCTTATTATCAATTTAACTGACACCCACTATAAGAATCTTTCACTCTCTTTTCATATTATGCTGTCCAATCTATTCTTGTAAGTGAGAAAGGAAAGCTTACCAAAGCTTAAACCATTTCAAATGGGAGGCAAGTCCCTTGGGAACCATTTCCATCAGGGTACAGAAAATAATGAGGTGCATTTTCTGTAAAGAATTTTAAGCAATAGTAAAACTGACTAGAAATCCACCTTGTTTGTTATTATAAAAATGTGGAAGAATTCTAAATAATGTCACTGATAAAATACCCTTTCCTTCCAGAATAGACTTCGCCTACTATCTTCCTACCCTCCATATGCCACTGAAAACAACACATTAAATTACATGTCAATCAATTAAGAAGTACACATTGGCAGTTAAAAAATAGTCGCGGAGACGTAAAGTACAGCATAGGGAAATATATGGTGTCAAGTAGGTACTGGAATTTGGGGGGAACACTTTGTAAAATATATGACTGTCTACCCACTATGTGTACACATGAAACTAATACAAAATAATATAGAATGCAAACTGTGCTCAAAAAATAAAATTTAAAAAGGGAAAATAAATAAGTTACATCTTAATCAGAACTAAGGTTATGTTGGTTGCAAAGAACATTTTAATAGGTGAATGAGTAAATCTAATAAATATAATATTTTAACAGTTACTCACTGCAGCTCCAATGCCTATCTTTAAAAACAATAATTTTGGTTTTGTATGAACTACTCTTAACAGAAATTGGCAAGCAGTTGTATTTCCTTTTTGGGGTACTCTTGGAAATATGATTGTAAGACAGCATCATCAGTGCAGACAAGGATGCTTGTCTTTCTGTTTACCAGGATATGAGAGCTTTTATGTAATTTGTCTCAAATCTGTTTGAAAATAAACTACAAAGAAGGAGAAATAGGTTTTATTAGATTAAGTAAACAGAAGTATGGGAATTAAAGTATATTTATCAGAAGGCCATTTCTACAAACTTGTTTTTTAAAGTTGTATGATAAATTATGTAACGAAGCCTTAAAACATGTAGACTTATATGTAACCTATACATTGATTTGTTTTTAGGTTTTAAAAGTACAGACACCTGATGAAATGCTGTGGAGGCATTATCTCCATGTTCCATTCATTCATCCATTCCTTTCAGCGAATCTTAAGTTCACTAGTAGTAATGAAGGTAGCAACTACACATTGGGCATATAGGAGCGAGCATGATGGATACTTCCCCCAAGAAGTGTAAATTGTAATGATGACAAGAGAGAATAAACAAGTAAATTAATAGATGCACAAGAAAGAAAATAAGCAATATAGGAATTCTGCATCACAGAATTGTTTTCTAGGTTAGATGTTAAAAGAAGATCTCATTAAGGAATAATAGCTTTAGCTAAGCCAAAACTAAAGAGAAAAATTTCCATACAAAGAGAAGAGGAAGAATAGTTACTAAAGGAAGAAAGAGCTGTGCATTTTCAAAAACAGAAGGAAAATGGTGTAACAGCATTGAAGGAATGATTCGCGTTGTTTTCTGAGCGGGATTCAAGGGTGATTTCTTTCATGGGTCCTTGTCCAGATGGATTCAAAGAATGAAGCCATGGACAAAAGGTGGTAGATGAAAAGGGTGGAAATTTATTGGAAGCAAGTACAGACTCCCATTTAGGGGGTATGGGTGGGGGGAGGGGAGGGCGGTCAAGGGAGTTTCCCACTAAGTTCTTTTTTGCTAAGGTTTATAAAGGCTGTAGTTCTTTGTCTCTTGGTGGTCCCTTCTGATTGGTCACTGTTTTTGCAGAATATCAGCTTCAAAGCCCAAACCTCATGTGATGGCCTGCTCTTTCCTCACCTTAATCTTGTAACATTTCTCTATCTCCTGTAAACATCTGTTTTCCTCTTTCTCCCATTTGTTGGCATTTCTCTATCCTCTGTGGAAGTTTGTTTCCTCTTCCTCCCCATACCCTGTGGCTTTTCCTTATCTTCTGTGAATGGATGGCTTCCTCTCCCCTTATCCTGTGGCACCTTTTTTTTTTTTTTTTTTTTTTTTTTTTGAATGTATGCCTTGGGGCGGCACAAAGCCCTCACCTATGCATTCCTCCTCCTTGGACCTTCTTTATTCCTAAAATTCCCTAAACCTGTCTACTTTATCCCTAAAACTCCTTTCAGATGGATGGTTATAGGAATTGCAGAGTTACCCAGGTCTGTGAACACAAAAGGCCTTGCAGTCCATTGTGAGGGGTGTAACTTTATCTTTAGTACAATAGGAAAACAGAAGAATTTTAAATTGGAGAATGATGTGATATGATTTTTTCTTTTGAAATATATTCTTTCTGGTTGTGGAGAATGGCTTAGAGAAAAACAGAAATAGAAATTAGAAACCTACTGCAAAAGTTCAGGTGAAAAAAAGAATTATATAATGATGTTAGCTTAAAGTAAGAAGGCAGGACATAGAGAGGAGTGAACATATTGAAATATAGTTTAGAGTTAAAATCAAAACATCTTCCTGAATGTGCATCTGCTAGTAGGAGGGGTAAAAGAAAGAAAAATATCAAGTAGGTGGCATAGTGTTTTTGGGGGAAGAAGGGTTTTGTTTTGTTTTGTTTTGTTTTGTTTGTTGGCATTGAGCAACTGGATCTAACACTTAATAACGTATAGAAGACTCAGAAAGAAACAAGTCTGAAGACAAGTGGAAATAGGGTTGTGTACGTATGAAGCTGAGATGCCTAACTGACACACAAGTGGAGATCTAAAATATAGATTTGTCTGTAAAGACCTACAGTGCAGAAAAATCAGATCTTCAAAAACAGTTTTATTAGAACCTAGCAAATAGTCATAAATTTCTGTTATT
This sequence comes from Myotis davidii, assembly GCF_000327345.1. Taxonomy (NCBI): domain Eukaryota; kingdom Metazoa; phylum Chordata; class Mammalia; order Chiroptera; family Vespertilionidae; genus Myotis; species Myotis davidii. The sequence continues at coordinate 464,852 of NW_006286586.1, read as the reverse complement.
GAAACCAAAAGGTGACTGAGGGAGAGACAGGGAGGGGAGCAGGGGAGGTTGCGGGGAGGGAGACAGAGAAAGATAAAGAAGAGAAGAGGGGTCGATCTCAGACTTTTGATGTAAAGTAGATGAGGAAGAACGAGCAAAGGTTGCAGAGAAAGTGAGACTAGACAACTGGAAGAGCACAAGTGCCGTCCGTTACCATAAAAGACAAGACGAGCGTGTTTCATAAAGAAACAAGTGAACATCTGGAGTGGTAGTTGCTGAGGGGACAGATTACAACGTGGAGGTATATTTTGAATATGGCAATTTGGAAACTTCATTTGATGAGTGGGAACCCAAGACCCATTAGATTGTGATGAGGAATAAATGAGAGGTAAGGAAGTGAAGATAACCATGCTAAAGTAGTTTGGTTTTAAAGAAGATCAGTCAGACAGGATGATAGCTGAAGTCAGAAAAATGATAGTAGAATAAAGTGAGTTTGTTTTTATTTTAAGACTAGTAGCCCTGTGCATGAATCCGTGCACCAGTAGCTCACCAGTAGCTTGCTGCCATCCTCTAGTAGCTCTTCGCCTGCTACCCCCGGCCCCTCTCCCTCTACCCCCCTCATAGCTTGCTGCCCTACCCGCTCCTGTAGCTCTCCACCGCCCACTTATAGCTCACTGCCCCACCCTCCTGCTGATCCGTGATCTGGTTGTTATGTGGTCAGTCATTACGCTTCAAGGTGTAATGACCATTTGCATATTACATCTTTATTATATAAGATGTGAGATGCATATGCCTCCCCATCCTCAGTGCAGGAATAAGCCAACGGAAAGAGAGACATTTCTAATGCAATAAAGAAAGAATATGCAGAAGTAAAGTCCTTGGGAAAAAAATAAAAGAGAGAAAGAGAAAGGATGGAATCCAGAGTATATGCTTATACTAGAGGCCTGATGCATGAAATTCATGCAAGGGGCTCGGCCTTTGGCAGCCCTTGCAGCCTGCAGACCCAGCTTCATCCAGAAGGTCGTCCGGAAAGATGTCCAGATGGTCGTTCTACTGTTCATTCTAATTAACATATTAGCTCTTTATTACATAGGATTGCCTGTCCAGTACTTGAACTGGCAGTGGTGGAGTATGAAAACACTTTTTTTAAAAAAAATATATTTTATTGATTTTTTACAGAGAGGAAGGGAGAGAGAGATAGAGAGTTAGAAACATCGATGAGAGAGAAACATTGATCAGCTGCCTCCTGCACATCTCCTACTGGGGATGTGCCCACAACCCAGGTACATGCCCTTCACCGGAATCGAACCTGGGACCTCTCAGTCCGCAGGCCGACGCTCTATCCACTGAGCCAAACTGGTTTCGGTGAAAATACTTTTATATAGTTATATACTGTAGGTTATTGCATGGAAGAGAATTAACAATCCTATCTAATAAAGAGGGAATATGCTAATTGACTGCCCCGCCCTCAAAAATAGCACCCACAGCCAATGAGGAGGGAATATGCTAATTGACTGTCCCACCCTCAAAGATGGTGGCGCCCACAGCCACAAGATGGCTGGCAGTTGTGGGTGATCAGACCAGCAGAGGTGGAGAGTTAGGGGCGACCAGGCCAGCAGGGGAGGGCAGTTGGGGGTGACCGGGCTGGCAGGGGAGCAGTTAGGTGTTGATCAGGCTGGCAGGGGAGTGATTCGGAGGTGATCAGGCTGGTGGGCAGAAGCAGTTAGGGGCAATCAGGCGAGTGGTTGGGAGCCGGCAGTACCGGATTTTGAGAGGGATGTCCGACTGCCTGTTTAGTTATGGGATTGGGCCTAAATGGGCAGTCGGACATCCCCCAAGGGGTTTCAGATTGGAGAGGGCGCAGGCTGGGCTGAGGGACACCCCTACCCCCCAGTGCACAAATTTTGTGCACCAGGCCTCTAGTTTAATATAATATAACAAAAATATGTCATGTTTACATAGTAGAAAAAGATTACTATAACTTATAAACTGCCTATAATTTTGCCTTCTTAAGAGTCTCAACTATGTTATGGCTCTTACTCTCCTTGATGTCCGTTTTTTTGTTTTGTTTTGTTTTGTTTTGTCATTCTCTCAAACAGCACAATTCCAGGAGATAACAGGTTTTGAAGTCATTAACAAAACTAAGTGATCTTGCCTGGGGTCAGATAAAGTCATAAAGGAGTGGTTCTTTACCCTAAATCCAGCTTCAAAATTTGGGAGCTTATAAAATCAAAATTGCTGACCCTAATCCAGAACTATCAAACCTAACATGCTGGAGCCAGATGTGCAGGGAAATGAGTTTTGACAAGCACTTCAGGTGTATGTATGTTGTTCTCTTGGCCCTGGTCTACAGATCATTGTTCAACAAATAATGTCAAGAGGACCTTCATATCTTAGTCCCTTCAGGCTGCTATAACAAAATACCATAAACTGGATGGCTTAACAACAACAAACATTTATTTCTCATGGTTGCGAAGGTTGGGGCATCCAAGATCAAAGTGCTAGCCGATTCAGTGTCTGGTGAGAGCCCACTTTCTGGTTCATAGATGGTACCTTCTAGCTGGAACCTAATATGAGAGAAAGTATAAATGAGCTATCTCTGGCCTTTCTTAGAAGAAAACTAATTCCATTACATGATAATTTTATCCTCATGGCCTAATCACCTCCCAAAAGCTGACCCCCTAATATCACCTTGGATTTTAACATATGTATTTTGAGGGAATACAAACATTCAGCTCATAGCACTCAGGTAGATATAAGGAGGAAAGGTAATCTAGGCCAACAAATTTCAGCCATAAACAACTATGTAAAAGACATGCAGGAAAGTCCTGAACAATAAAGTAAGCACACAGTGACAGCCATCTGTGTGGAGTGGATATACAGCCTAGCTACTCATGGAGTTTATCATTCCTCCCAAACAAAACTCATCCCATAAGGCATCCATGAAACAGAGATGTTTTGCTGATGAATACAGAAGGGAAATGAAAGTGACCTCCTTTGTCACAGACTATCTAATATCAAAAATCAGTATCATATGTTTCTTAATTTCTCTTCTCAATTATCATATGTTTCTTAATTTCTCTTCTAAAATTATGGTTGTTTCATTCTTGCATATTGACTCTAAATTCCCAGGATTCTGTATAAAGCTCCCAAGGTATTTCATCTTGGCCTTTCTTTGTATCCCTTTTGTATGCAGAGAAATGTAATGCCCTCTGAGTTACACAATTGCTATATTCTCATAGGCTTCTTTTATTATTGTGTTTAAGTTTTTGAAGGCTCAGCAAAATGGACCTTATGAAACATTCCATGGACTTTCCTGGAGGGTGGCAGAGAATTATAAACACACTTTTCTGTTATATTTTTCATACAGGGTCGAGAGTATCATCATTGATATCTTAAACACACTGTGTAATAGGAAAAGTTGACTTCAGTTTGAAAAATGAAAAGATTAACCAAGAACAAGACAAAGAGCAAGTTGGTCATGGATGTTGGTGCAAAGTCAGAGTAGCTCAGTTGATGTTTACATTTTGCAAAAGAACCTTTTAACTTCAAGGTCAGTTGCTAAGAAAACCTTTCATTTTCTTATGTAACTGACAGAGGCTGGGCAATTCCTTAGTAAGGTATTTGAAATCTCAGTAATTGGACCCTAAGGTCATATAGAGAAAAAAAAAAGAATAATATGGTTTCCTAGCACAGGATTGCCAATTAAGGAGTAAAAGGCAGAACTTTGGTGAGCCCAAAGTGAAACTCAGGAATTGATGAGATAAAGATGTCTCTAAAAATTGGTTTTAAGATACGTTTATCAATTTAAATTAGGAGCTGGGCTGTGAGAAGACCATCACTGGCATTTTGACTAATTGAGAATAGATGCTCAATTAGAAAAAAGACAGAGCAATTTTAGAGCTAATTTTCAAAAGAGGAAGAAGTTAATCTTTCTCTATTCATCATGTGAGATTGTTAGTACATGAGTACTCTGGTAATATTTCCACTAACATAATTATAATAACAAGCATTATTAAAAACGAAATGAATACTTGAACACATGGTACTGATTTTAAACATTCTTCTCAATTAACATCTTTCAAATTCTTATTTATAAATGCTGGATAGACCCTGTACCTGGTTTATAAGTTCTTAGCAGAATTTCTAGGAACCTTTGAATAAAAAAGAAAACAATAATAAAAAACTTTACAGTTATTTTAGCCTTGAGTTCAAGAAAGTATTTCAACCAAGCTTTGCTATCCTGGAAATATGAGAGCTGTGTTCATGACTAAGATTACTCTTTTCTATGGTTATGTTTTATGTTATCCAGCCCTGAGATTATTGATGGAATAAACTGGCTCACATAAGAATGTGACTAGCATCCATACAAGTCTAAATGCAGGATTACTCCAATCTGGGTGTTTGGAGGAGGAAGTTCATTCCAGAAGGTGCAATAAGAGATCTCAGCAGAAACATTGACCAGAATCTCAGAGTAATAATTTTCTTAACAAAAGTATCCAAATACCCTACATTATTTTACAAGTATTTTCAGTTTGCTAATAAAAATAGCAACAAAAAGAAAAACAAGCAAGCAATCATGAAAAGATACTATGAGGTATTAACTTGGTGGAAGTATTTAGAAACCATTTTGTTAAGACTTGACATTTTAATTGAGTAACAGAGAAAATATATTCCACTATAATTATCCTGTATCCAAAGATTTATTTTATTTTTCCAGAATTAGAAAAATAAGAACACAACTTACAATAGTTTTTACATCTGGACTTTACCCCACGTAGTAAGTCTATATTTGGGGGGTAAAATCATTTTCTAAACTTACTGAATCCATGGTAGATGTTAGTAGATTGTTTTTTTTACACTTTATCAGGTATAGTCTGACATTGGTCTTTTGGAAAAGCATTTTTATTTCAAAGTATATGTAAGAGAAAGTCAACCTGCCAGTCTTCTCTACTTTAACAAAGTATATTTAATGAGCCTGTCTATAAAATGTTTGCTACTCACTCAGTTTACTACACTATCTAAGCAAGTTTTAACCTCACATCATTAATTATGTAAAAAGATGTATTGTGTACCCAAGCTCTGACATTTTCTGAAGTAAGAGAGATATTAAATAATCAGACAAATAAAAACACAATTTCAAAAGCACAATAAAGAGCAGAAAGGAAAAGTATAGTGTAATTTGTGTTTCATAACACAAATCCTGCCCCGCCTTGGTGGACAGGGTGAATGAAGAGGAGTTAACTATGGAAGAAGGTAGAAGGTACTTCCAAGCAAAGGGAATAGCAGATAGAGTCTCAGAGTCCCGTGGGGTGATTAGAGTAGAGAAAACACAAGGAAGAAGCTGGTGTGAAGTGAGAATGGAGGGGCAAAGACCAGATCATTCAGGGCCTTGTAGCTCAGGATAAGTACTTGGAAATTTATCCTACTTAAAGACTTTAAGGGTGAGGAAGGGAGACAGAAAATTTCAGCAAAAAATTAAATACTACACAGGATTATTTTTTCATTCTCACCCAAGGACATGCTTAGAGAGAGGAAGGGAGAGGGAGGGAGAGAGAAACATCATTGTGAGAGAGAGACTGATCTCTTGCCTTCCACATGTACCCAGAAGACACTCTGGCCAGGCCAGCAATTTTTATTTATAAATGATCATTCTGAGTGCAGTGTTTGGCAGAATGCCAGAATGGATACAAAGAGATCAATTAGTAGGGCTATTGTAGGGGTCAAGTGTGAAGGAGTGTAATGTATGATCCTATTGTATAAAACAAAACAATGGAGAAGGTGAGCTTTATGCCTCACACTTCTTACTTCTTATACTGACTTTTTATTATATAGTTGGTTCTAATTTTGTTATAATAAATCAGAGCTTGTCATCAAATTTTGATCAGACTGATTATCTAAATGCATAGCTTTCTTGCTCATAGGTTATGAGTGTTTAATTGATACTCCAAGTACTCAATACCTCTTGTCTTATAAAGTAAATTGAATTGAAATTCTGGATTCTAGTTCAATATCAAAGTTCCCTGATTTGAATCAAATTTAACCTGTAGATTTTATAGACTGTTTTTCCTAAAAATATACCTCATTATAATGTCATTAATATTTCCTCTAAACTCCCTTAATTTTAATTTTAAAGTCATTTAAAGTAAATATTTGTTTAATTAATATCTTTATTTTCCTGGGGCAAAGATTTAAAAAAAAACAAAACACTCTTCCAAGGCAAATCATTTTTTAAAAAATGGCCTTAAACTTTATCAGTGCTAAGCAACACATATAGTTAATTAGCATAATTAATTGAATCATCATGCCTTTATATATTTTTAAACCAGAATACAGGAATCTTTCAGCTCTATCTTTAACCTGGAATTCTTGAGTAACTAGAGTTTGAGACTTATAGTATTTATTCACAGTTCTCTGGTTGTTGCTATTCTTTCCTTTCAGAAAGAAG
>NW_006286586.1:455474-457981 GCF_000327345.1 Myotis davidii | reverse complement strand
TTTTTTAAAAAAATATATTTTTATTGATTTCAGAGAGGAAGGGAGAGGGAGGAGAGATTAGAAACATCAATGATGACAGAGAATCATCGACTGACTGCCTCCTGCATGCCTCACACTGGGGATGGAGCATGCAACCCAGGCACGTGCCCTGACCAGGAATTGAGCCATGACCTCTTGGTTCATAGGTTGAGCCTCAACCACTGAGCCACACTGGCTAATTTTATACTTACTGTATAAAATAAAAAATTTTATACAGTTGTTCAGCTCTCCCTTGCTATCAGCAAGTCATATGGCCATGATCCACACTGAGAATCTCCAAATCAATTCGAAGAGTGCATCCATGGTACCTAGATAACTCTTCTCTAAAATGGTATAATAATTTCTATTTAACTATCAATATTAAAAATGCATGTGTAAACGTAAAGTGCGAGAGTCCTTGAAAAACTCAACTCCTCAATAAATGTGTTGTATTTCTTATTGTTATACTAGTGGCCCAGTGCACGAATTTGTGCACATTGAAAGGAAATTAATTTAAAAAAATATTTTAATATTGCTATTTGCCATTTCTCTGTAATAGAAATGTCAACCAAATTCACAATCAACAATGACAGACAGAAACACACATATGCAATTGGCACCAGTGAGAGTTTTATATGTATCACACATGTTTGAATCAACTTAGCCTTTTATAGATATGGGGGAGGGGCTGCAGGCAGTTGGCCAGCTGGACCTAGCCCTGATCTGGGTGGGGAGGCCAATCAGGGGCAGGGCTGGCAGGGGGGAGGGGCCACGGTGGTTGGCTGGCCGGCCCTGCCCCCAATCAGGCCAGATAACTGCCACCAGTCATTCTGGTCATTCTGGTCACTTGTTGTTTGGTCGCTTGGCTGTCACACATATGCAATTGGCACCAGTGAGAGTTTTATATGTATCACACATGTTTGAATCAACTTAGCCTTTTATAGATATACTAGAGCCCCAGTGCACAAAATTTGTTCACTGGCGGGGGTGGTGGGTGTCCCTCAGCCCCAACATATGGTCTATTCTTGAGTATGTTCCATGTGCACTGGAGAAGAAGGTATAACTTAATGTTCTGGGCTGAAAAAGTTCTGTAAGCATCAGTTTATGGATAAGGCCAGTATAGTCATTCTGGTCATTCTGGTCACTTGTTGTTTGGTCGCTTGGCTGTTATATATATAGATTGATTTTCTGTTTGGATGATCAATCTAAAGCTGTCAATGAAGTATGTAGGTCCCCTACTATGATTGTGTTTTGCCAGTTTCTCCCTTTAGTCCTTTAGTAGTTGCTCTGTATACTTTAGTGATCCCTGATTGAGTGAGAAGTTTTATGTCTTCTTGATGTAGTGTCCCCTTATCATTATAAAATGTCCATCTTTGTCTCATTACCTTTGTTACCTTGAAATCTGTTTTGTCAGATGTAAGTATGGCTACATCTTCTTTTCTGTGAATGCTATTTGCTTGGAGAATAATTTTCTACCCTTTTACTTTGAGCCTATCTTTGTCTTTACAGCTTAGATGTGTCTCCTGAAGGCAGTATATGGTTGAGTTTGGTTTTTAATCCAGTTTGCTATTTTGTGCCTCTTTATTGACGAATTAAGTCCTTTTAAACTGGAGTAATTATTCATGTATGAAGGTTTTCAATAGGCGTTTTATCTTTTGGTTTTTTTTTTAATAGCTCCGTGCCTCCATTGATTTTTTTCCTTTGTGTTTCTGTCTGTTGTTTTGGTGGTCCATATTTTTCCCTCTGTTTCTTCTTTTTTTTTAAGTTATGTGTCTCAGTTTGTGTGTGGTTACCACTAGGTTTATAAAAAAGGAAGTTTAATAAACCTAATGGTAACCAGGGATATTTGTGTGTGGTTAACATAAACCTAATTATAATTAGGGGTATTTCATGTATTTACCTAATGGTAACTAGGGTATTTTTTGTGTGGTTACCATTAGGCTTATGAAAAAGAAAGTTTCATATATACCATAGTCATTTTTCTTTTCAATGCATCTAATCTCCATCCCCCTTTGCAAATTCAGACCTTTATACCCTCCTCATTTCTTTTTTGTCACAAAGGAATAAATTTAACAAAGAATGCAAAGGACCTATATGCTGAAAATTACAAATTATTAAGAGATAGAAAAATACAAGGAAATGGGAAGATATTCCATGTTCATGGATTAGAAGAATCAATATAATTAAAATGTCCATATTGCCCAAAGCAATATACAGATTTAATGCAATCCCCCTCAAAATTCCAATGACATTTTTAAAAAGAAATAGGAAAAAATTTTCTCAGATGTGTATGAAACCACACAAAAGACCCTGAATGACCATAGCAATTCTGAGAAAAAAAGAACAAAGCTGGAGGTATCACACTACCTAACTTCAAATTATACTACAAAACTGTGATATCAAAAACAGCATGGCATTGGCAGAAAAACAGACACACTGACCAATGGAACAGAATTGAGAGCCCAGAAATAAAACCACATGCCTATGGG
>NW_006286586.1:453024-455302 GCF_000327345.1 Myotis davidii | reverse complement strand
GCCTGGCCGGCAATCAGGGCGAATCGGGGCTTTCCAGCTGCCCACCAGGCCTTCCTTCATTTTGCACCGCCCCCTGATGGTCAGCGCATGTCATAGTGAGTGATTGGACTCCCAGTCTCCACTCCCAACTCCCAAGGGGACACTTTGCATATTAGCCATATATATATATATATATATATTGTAGAACAAATCTGAAAAGAGAATTGATGAGAAACTCAACTATAAGTCAACTTGACACCATCCTTTTTATAACCAGAGAGCTTTTATTACAATAATATTTGCAACCACAATAAAACCATTTACTCTTATATCCCCTTTACAATATTTTTACATGTAACTATTTATCCATTTTTAAAATTCAACAAATAGGTATTTTGGTTTCTAGTCTATGCTTGTATATTTCATATACAAATATATCTAAGAAATTTTGCCTGCCCTTAAGGATTTTACTTTACTACTAGTATTTCCAGTAATAATAACTATAATTAGGATAAGATAGATTAACAAATATATACAACTATATGTAACTATGAATAATTAGTTCTAATATAGAAAATGTAGGGGGAAAACTGTTTTGTTTTTCTAAATCTTTTTATGGTCACATTTAGGAGATTCCATAGAGGTACCCTTGTGAATTCTGAACAAACAAAATAAAGGAGTAACATTTTGAATTTTGGGGGTAGTAACAATAAAATGTCAGTAAATATTACAGGAAATTTTTTTGAGAATTTTCTGCAGTAGGGAATTGATGATTTTATTCTATGATTCTTTCAAGGTCCAGAGTGGTTGAGGCCTAATGGGCAAATTTTCAGTTTAAATGTTAAAGAATAACTTTCAGATAATGGGAGGTTACTTATATTACCATATTTTATTATTTATTTCAATATTGAAAACTTGCAGAAGAATTGTTTTATGGCTTTATAAATTTACAAATAATGTGAGGTTTTGTGTTTGTTTCTGATCCTAGGTCTATTTTTTTTCAATAATATATAATTTTAGTTAATCGGGTACTTGACAATATGTTCTAAATTGTCAATTCAGCTGTAAATATTTATTTTTCCCAAAAGATTTATTTTTGGCATATAATTGAAATGAAAATATATGTTTATTTTTTAATCCTTTAACAAAATAGAGTTTAATACAATGAGACAAATTTGTTTTTTGTTATTTGATTCTCTCCTTAACTTTTAACAATTTAACATATAAATTGTGCATTATAGAAATAGTGAAAAATATATAAAATTTAACTTTAAATAAATACAAAAATTATTAATAAAAGTAAGTCTAGGCATGCTTTCTTATCTTGCTGGTAAAGATCATTCTTTCTGCCTCTTAATCTGTTTTCCGCTACCCATGTCTCTGAAACTTCCTCTTCATTTTTACCCAAGAACTCATTTAGTTGTTTTTCCTTACATTTTTCTTAAATTCTCTTCTCTCACACAATACTAGAAAGTATTGGGTGAATTTTCTCAATTTTTATAAAACAATTATACTTAAATATATAAGGAAATGTTGCTCTTGTTTTAATACCATCAATAAACCCAGGATTGTGCCCCATCCTCCTCTCATGCTTCATGAATGTTAGATATAGAGCAATAAACTTTAGTAATATTAAGTCCTTTAGTCTGAAAAATGCTCTTCAGCCACCATGTGCAACTGTTTTGAATACCAAGCTAATTCAAGAGTGTCTTTGGAACTATGAAGTAGAAGATGAAGAGAAGTAAGAAAGTGTAAGGTTCACACTACTGGGAAAAGATGCTTTATTACCCAAGAATATATTGCATTTGTCCTATGTAAGATGAACTTTTGACAAGTTAATTAGTCATTGTTCTTACACAAACTCTTCACCTGTTCCAGTACATCAGCACATAGAAGCATTATCCTTCTACATAAGAGACTGGGTCACAACCTGCATCTTTCTAGGCATTCAGATACACTCATCTTTTACTTCTATGATAAAAATTAAGATATAGAGAAATATTTTCCTGGGGCTCGAATAGGCATTGATCATGAAAATATATGGGGCCCTCAAATCCAGAGTCCAGAGTAAGGACCCTCTTATTTGGAACTAAGGACATAGGAACTAAGGACTGTCCTGAGCATCGAGGTCTTTAGAAAGTAAGTGGTTCAGAGAGTATGTTGCAACAAGACCTGTGACAGAAAGCACACATCAGAAATAGACCCCCATCTTCTTGAGATGCCAGCACTTGAATAAACCTCTTACTTTTTTCATAAACACTTGTCTCAAGTTTGGTTTATTTCTGACAGGCAGGTGAAC
>NW_006286586.1:439926-450181 GCF_000327345.1 Myotis davidii | reverse complement strand
GGAATGTATCCAAAAACAAACTCGGAATATTTCCATGCATGTTATAGTAAGGTCCATGAGAGACTAGCGATGGAATCTGTCATATTTGCTAATAAGACTTCCAGCTGGGCATCTGTAACAACTTTTTTTAAAAAATTAACAGATCTTTTTAGAGCAGTTTTAACATTTAAAAAAAGGAGGAAAAAATACAAAGAGTGCCCATATATCCTCCTCCCCCATATTATATGTCTTCCCCGCCAGTTTCCCTATTATTAAGAGCTAGCATTAGTGTGGTACACTTGTTATAATTGATGATACAATATTAATACATTATTAGGAACTAAGGTTCATAATTTATATTAGGACCCATTATTTATGTAGTACCTTCTGTAGATTTTGTGACAAATGAATCATGATACATATCCACCATTGCAGTATCATGCAGAATAGTTTCTCTGTAATTAAAAATCCCCTGTATTCCGCATATTCATCCCTCTTTCCTATCCCTAAAATGTCAGTCATTAACCTTTTTATTGTCTCCATAGTTGTGCCTTTTCAGAATGTCATATAGTTGGAATTCTACTTTATGTAGCCTTGTCAGATTGGCTTCCTTCACTCGGAAAATTGCATTTGAATTCCTCCATCTTTTTGTTACTCATTTCTTTATATCGCTGAAATATTTTATTATATAAATATAACATGGATTGTTTATCCATTTCCCTGTTGAAGGACATCTCAATTGCTTCCAGGTTTTAGCAGTTATGAATAAAGATGCTATAAACATCTGTGTGCAGGGTTTGTATGGATATAAATTTTCAACTAATTTGGGTAAGTACCAAGAAACATGATTGCAATATCATATGGTAAGGGTATGCCTGGTTTTCTAAGAAAGGCCAAACTGTCTTACAAAGTGGCAGTACCATTTTGCATTTCCATCAGCAATGTATAAGAGTTTCTGTTGCTCTCCATCCTCACCGGCATTTGATATTGTTAGTGTTTTATATATCAGGCATTATATTAGTTGTTTCATAATAACTAATTGTTGTTTTCACTTGGAATTCCCTTTCAACATATGACATTAAGCATTTTGTTGTATGTTTTCTTACTATTGTGTATATCTTTTTGATGAGGTGTCTGATTATATTTTTCCCCACTTTAATTGTGTTATTCGTTTTCTTATTGGTGATAAGATTTCTTTGTATATTTTGGATACCAGTTCTTTATCATGTTTTGCAAAGATTCTCTTCCAGTCTGTCATCTTATTCTCATAACAGTGTCTTTCACAGAACTTCTATTTAATTTTAATAATGTCTAACATCATTTTTTCATGAATTGTGCTTTTGGCATTGCATCTAAAAATGTATTGCCAAAACGAATGTCATCTATATTTTCTCTTGTTATCCTCCAAAAGTTTTATAGTTTAGATTTTACCTTTAGGTCCATGGTACATCTTGAGTTAGTTTTTGTGGAAAGTGTAAGATTTGTGTCTACTAGTATGTATAAGATCTTTGTCTAGATTGTTTGGGTTTGTGAGTGGTTTTTTGGTGTTTTGTGTGTGTATGTGTCTGCATAGGGATGACCAGTTGTTCCGGCACCATTTGTTGAAAAGACTATTCCTTATACATGAAACTGCCTTTGATCCTTTGTCAAATAACAGCTTATTTATAATTTTTGTGGGTCTATATCTGGGCTCTGTTCTTTTCCATTGATTGCTTGTCTAATGTAAATACTGTGCTGTCTTAATTACTATAGATTTATATTAAATATAACATCAGGTAGTATCAGTTCTCCAATTGATTATTAACTTTCAATACTGTTTGCTACTTGGGGTATTTTGCCTTTCCATGTAAACTTGAGATTCAGTTTGTTGATAGCCAAATAACTTGCTGAGATTTTGTTTGGGACTGCATTGCTTATATAGATATCTTAGCAATAGTGAGTCTCACTAGCCATGAACATGAAACAAATTACCAATTATTTAGATCTTTGAATTTGTTCATCAGAATTTTATAACTTTCCTCATATAAATCTTGTGCATATTTTGTTAGATTTATTCCTATTTTATTTTTTAGATGTTAGTGAAAATAATATTGTTTTCAAATTAAAATTCCATTTGTTCATTGTTGGTAATAAGAAAGTGATTTTTATACATTAACCTGCCACTTTGCTATAGTTGTTTATTAGTTTTAAAAGTTTGTTGTTGTTATTGATTCCTTGGGATTTTCAATGTAGATAATCATGTAATCTGTGAGCAAAGACAGTTATATTATTTCCTTCCTAATTTTAATTTTATTTTTGTCTTATTGCATTAGCTAGGACTTCCAGTATAACACTGAGTAGAGGTAGTGAGAAAAGACACCCTTCACTTATTGCTATTTTAGTGTGAAGCATCTAGTTTCTCATTATTGAGCAGGTATGTTCTAGATGTTCCTTATCTAGTTGAGAATGTTCACTTTTATTCCTAGTTTGCTGAGAGTTTTTGTCATGAATAGATGTTAGATTTTTTTCAAATGTTTTTCTATAGTATTTGACATAACTATATGATTTTTCGGTTTAGTCTGTTGATGTGATGAGTTATATTGCTTGACTTTTGAATGTTAAACTAGGCTTCTGTTACTAGAATAAGTCACACTTGGTCATAATGTACAGTATATATTTTTTAGACTTTGGATTTAATTTGCTATCATTTATGTTTATAAGGGATGTTTGTCTAAAGAAAAGAGTAAATTTTATTTGTTCCCTATTGTAGAAAATAAGAAAAAGCTAAATATGCATGTCTGTAAGTTGTCATTTAAACTAAAAAAAAAAATACACATTTCTGAAAATTAACCAACCTACAGTGATTTTGTAGTTAGTACTGAAAGATTTTATCTCTTCTCGTCCCCCCACTTCCACATTGAGGTATGTCAGTCTGTCCCATGCCTCCATGCTTTGGGTCTTATTTTGTTGGTCAATTCATTTTGTTCATTCGATTCCATAACTAAGTGAAATCACATGATGTTTGGCTTTCTCTGGTTGGCTTATTTCACTTAGCATAATAGTCTCCAGGTCCATCCGTGCTGTCTCAAAGGGTAAGAGATCCCTCTTTTGTACAGCTGCATAGTATTCCATTGTCTAAAGGTACCACGGCTTTTTTTTTATCCACTCATCTACTGACGGGCACTTGGGCTGTTTCCAGATCTTAGCTATTGTAAATAATGCTGCTATGAACATAAGGGTGTATATATGCTTTCCGATTGGTGTGTCAGGGTTTTTAAGATATAGTCCCAGAAGTGGGATCCCTGGGTCAAATTGCAGTTCCACTTTCATTTTTTTTGAGGAAACTCCATACTGTGTTCCATAGTAAATGAATGGCATATAAGATCTTTGGTTAATATTGCCCCACTCACCATCCACCCCCGCCTTCCCTCTGAGATTCATCAGTCTGTTCTATGCTTCTATATCTCTGGATCTATGTGGTTAATATTTACTATTAGGACAAATCTGTAGAACAAGACATCTTCAAACAACTGAAACAGTATAAATTATTGATGCTGATTCTTTTAAATATAGCTAACATATATTACTGGAAAACCAACATTTTTAAGATGGAATGAATAATTCCCAAAGACAAAACTTCTATGTAATGTCTTTCAAAACATAGTTGAGTTTTATTTTATCAAGTAATATCATAAAGTAATTAGTCTAAAATCACTCCTAATCCTATTTCATCTTTCAAAATATTTATTATTTTATATTTTCTATCAACTAAAACAAAATAATGTTACAATATAAATGTTAAACTAATTAGTTCTAATGTATTTGAAATTTTCCTTTTATTAAATATTTGAAGAATGTTGAACAGGATTTATTCCATTATGAGATTCATTTCCAATATATTTTACTTTTATCTTTAATAATTACTTATCAAACTTTTAAAAATAGTTTGTTTTCCTCAAAAAAATAAAAGTGAAACTGCAATTTGACCCAGTAATCCCACTTCTGGGACTATATCATAAAATCCTTAAAAGAGATGTAATGCTACATAACTTATTGTCAAAGGAAATAAACTGAATTTAAAATTGTAATCTATTTATACATTAATATATACATAAATATATTAATTTATCGGTATATAAGTTTTATATAAGAATTATGCAATGAACAACAAGACTTTCAGTTGTACAATTTTAAAATTACAAATTTAGTTAAATATGTTGAGTTAGAATAATTATAACATTTTAAACTCATTGTTTTATTATGTGAAGAGATCCCATGCAGAGTAATTGATTTAAAATTATTTAAATTATTAAGATATTAGTCTATACAAAAGAGGAATAGAAATATAGTTCAGGGTGAGAGGAAAATGTAAAATTCTGAATGTTAATAATAAACTGTCATGTTTTTCTTTTAAATCTGAATGGGGATTGATATCAAGTCAGTCTGATATTTAGATTCCTTTGGTTATATTTTAAAAAGTGATGTACTAGTTTTATTTTTAAATATCAACATTTATAATATTCCCAAAATTACAGTCCTGGGAACTATCTAAACTTGTAATGAAAAATTTTAGATGAAAATTTACAAATATATAAGAAGGATCATAAGATTTCAAAATCATTTCAAATGAATATAAGGGAAAATGATCTCTGAGGCTACACTTTTATTTCTACTTAGGATTTTATCTGCATAATTCCATAGAAAATGCTGACCTCCATGAAAAGCTGTTTAACAACCGTAATGAGGAAATTATTCCCAATGTATTTTAACACTTGTCAGCAAATTATTTATTGTATCTAATGACTCATGTTAGAATTTAAATAAAATTCTTCTATCTCTAGTAGAGATATATAACTACTATCAAAATTTTTCTATTAAATAATCTAACACATACACACAACATTTATTCCTTGCACTTACTTTTTCAACCCTTTACTGCATTTATCTAGTTAAATCGAACTATTCAAGCATCACTAAGAAATCCATGTAGCAAAATTGAAATTCTATTACTTTCTACTTGAAGGCAGTGTATAGGATTTTGAGCTTTTGTAATGCCAGATAAAGCTTAAATGAGGTTTTAAAACTAGATTACTTTTTGTAGGTGAAATTCTGAGCCTCTTTGAATTACACTCTCTACTCACATGAAAGTGTATTTAATTCACAAAGGAAAACAGTGGGCTTATTAATTAAAATGGTTTCAAAACTACATGTTAACAGTCAATTTACAGAAGAAAGGAAGCCTTTTCTGAAAATACAGAATAAGTTATTTGAACACAAAGTAGTGGTGACCTTTTAACACACTAGCAAATTGGAGTTAGGTATCCTAATTGGCAGAGATCAAATAATAAGTGAAACCCAAAGAATTAATGTATCAGAAACATGAAACAAGTTCAACAACTTCTGAAAATAATTTCTTAGTGAACCTAAGGGTTAATGTAATGATAATAAGTACATTTTAAAACTCAGTATGTTTTAGTATATAAAGAGATTCAAAGATTTGGAGTAATTTAGCCTGGCAACATAAAAGCACCCTGAATAATCAACTTCCCCTTATTATAAAACTTTATCCTTCAAAGTACTTGCTTAGGAAGGAAGAAACACTCAATATATACAGTGGGGCCTTGACTTACGAGTGTCCCGACTAACAAGTTTTTTGAGATACCAGCCGTCTCTCGGCTGACATACGATTAATTTGAGTTGCGAGCTCCGTCACGGAACGAATTAAACTCGTAAGTCAAGGCCCCACTGTAAACTGATTTTTCACCATGCAAGATGGTAAATAAGTCCCTGACCTGAGTTGCCAAATATGATCAATGACTGTGCCAAAATCATTTTTATTAACTTCTGTAGTTACCTGATATTATATCATCAAAGGCTCCCTGACACAAAACAGACTAACACTTCGTTAGAAAATAAAATGAATTTTCAGTAGAACTGAACAATCAGCATGTTTTGTTATTAAAACTTTTAAATGGACCTCAAGTGTTATATATTAGTAACTAGTGTCCAAGTTACTGTTGCTGCACATCAAAAACGTAGTGGCTTAAAACAATAGTGATTTCATTATTACTTCTCATGGTTGTGATATTTGCATGGGCTCAGCCAGGTGGTCCTTGACTTAGTCTCCTACAGCTGTCTTAGGTAGGGGCTCTGGTGTCCCTATAGAGGCTTCCTCCCTCAGGCCTGGTGGTTGATACTGTCAGCGAACACATTGTCTGTGGCCATCAGCTGGAACACCTGCTTGCAACTATTCCCTGTAGGTTGCTTGGCTTCCTTACAGCATGGTCTATGTGTGTGTCCCAAGATAACCAGAAAGAAACTGATGATACCCTGGCTTACCATAGTCACAAATGTATCCAGATTCAAGAGGAAAGAACAAAGATCCCAATCTCTTGCAGGGGGAAGGAGTGTCAAAGAATTCAGAGGCTATGTTATAAAATCAGTCATTGTTTACACACTGGAAACAAGTTATTTACTTTCCTCTTATATATAAAAAAAATGGAATACAGGTAATATCATCTTATAGGATGGAAAATCAATTCATGTAATTGATTATCCTTCCTTTTAAGAAAGCATTTTGACCTTCTGAGGAAGAGGAGACATTTAATCAACTAAATTTCTATAGCATTGTCAGACTAAACCATCCCATAAAACTTAAAGCAAATTTTAATTTTGAATCCCTTTGTAATGCCTCTTTGAATTTCATGAGAAAGAGCTTGGGGTCCAAAATCTTGTCATCTAAGTGAAATCCAAGTTGAGATGAGGATTTGGTTTGGATTTATTGGAAACAGCTTCTCTGATAAGATTCCTCTCAACTTGAAGGTCTATGAACTAAAAAAGACAAGTTATCTGCCCTACAGAAACCCAGTACACCAGTGTTAAAATGTTACAGTCATACACACTGCTGTTAAAAAGGGGGAGCCACACTGCGTTGAACAGTAAATGGTGTGCAGCAACTGAAATGTAGCTGGGCACGTGTGGCCAAATGTTTGTTTAGGGCTTAGTATTACTCCCTGGAAACTATTCTCCATGTACCTTGGCTTCATTTTCTGAGCTCTTGATTTAATCTTTTGAATCATTCATCCTTTCCTCACAAGGAAACAAAGATTATAGCTGAATATAGAGTCTCATCCTACTCAGTCCCAAAATGTTGGGGATCCAAAGACTTATTTAAATTTGTATTTTCTCTCTCTCTCTTTGTCCAAGTTGACAGTGTTTTCAAGAGAAACAACATTCTAACACTTTTGTGGGCTTTCTATAAATCTTACTTAGAGCTCTCTCCTTAGACAAAATGCACACTATAGGTAATTGCCCCATAGGATCTTTGCTTTGACAGCCCAATGAAACTGCTAGCTGATGACACCCTTGATATTCTTAAACACACTGTGGTTAATAAAGATGATGTGCACGACATTCCATTAAGATTCTTCAAAGGTGTTTTTATTTTTTTATTTCCGAAAGCTTCAATGGGTTACCATTTTATATTTCTTTGAGCTCTGCACAAAGGATCTTATACTCTTACCCTGGAAGTAATCTTAGTATAGAAGCCTTTTTATTTTTTGGAGAATTTTTGACATCTGAAAAGAAATGAGAAACAGTTTTATTTTTAAAGAGTCTTATATGTTTTCTAGATTGCTTTCAATGTTACTGTCCATGCCTCCCTCCCACCCCCTTCTCACATTTTACTGTAGTCAACTAGAAAAAGCTATGTGGTATATTCAATACTCTGCCTGGAAATCAATTTAGTTAGGCCTTCAAGTTGCTTAGGTATGTTTCCTAGTTCTGGTGTTATCACACATGACAGTGTCGCCACCCTTTCTGCGAAATGAGGTCCTCTTTCTTCTAGCTTCACAAAACAGTTCATCACTTTCCTTTAAGCCCCCATGCCCTCCTGATGTGCTTTGAAATTCTGCTTAGCCTCTCCTCACGGCCCTTTAAGCTTTTCCTGAAACACTCCTTAAACGTGCTTCCAGCTGTTATCTTGTCTCAAAGCCAATGACACATGCTGTAATTTTTTGTTATGGCACTTTCAAGTTCAAAAATCGGTCCCGTTACTATTACTATGTAACAAAGCATCTCCGAGAGGTAATGACATAAAAGAGAGTAATCATTTTATTATAATACTTTGTGATTCTAAGAATGGACTGGGTTCAGCGAGGTGCTTTTCACCCAAGGTCTCATATGCTCCTATAGTGAGATGGTGGCTGAGGTTGGCATCACCACAAAGCCCCCTTTCTTCTCTTACCTTGAAGTTCATGCCGGCTGTCATCTGGAGCCTCATCTGGTGCTGTTGGCAGGAACATCCCCATGTAACTTCTTCATATGACTGGCTTTCTCAGAGGTTGTTGACTATTTTAGGGTAAACCTCTCAAGACAATTAAGTAGAAACTCTTGTGTGTTGCCTTAAAGGATATTTAACATCTCTCCCTCCATATTCAGAATTAATTCGGAGTCAGGGGAGGAAACATAGTTTCCACATTTGATGATAGGAGTGTGAAAGAATTTTGGGGTATTTTAAAAATTATACCACAAGGGATGAGTGATAAAGTAAAATTTACTAGCAAATTCTAACATATTGGTCCATTCCCATAAGATAGAGTTTTCTTGTTTATTGGAAAAGTAAAACCTGAAAATTTTGTTTTGAAATGCCTTTTATAAGTGTGCTTTTTTAAAAAAATAGTGGTTACTCTTGGTGGAGGTATAGTTGCTGAATTATTGAAAAGATACATTGAGAGGCATTTCTGGAATGCTAGTAATGTTTTGTTTCTTGATCTGGGCACCTTATAGATGCCAGTTAAACCGGTGCACTCTCTTTATGAAAATAAATCAAACTTTGCCGATAGGATGTGCCTATATATGTATAGATATAATAGTTCAATAACCTGTTGCATTCAAAGAATATATAAACAGGATTATATATGTAAAATGTATCGAAGTCACAACTCACAAGTGAAAAGCTAAGCAGACTGAGAAAGCAACAAGTCTTCTGGGATCTATGAGAGAGAGAGGATGCAGGGAAAAGCGCTGTCTGTAATCACAGCTTACTAGGCCAGAGAGTCACAAGCAGGAAATGGGTCACGAGTCCCAAGTGGGAACCAAGGCCAGGGTAGGAAGAGCTGACCTGTAATCAACCAATTGCTAGAAGCACAATGAGAACAAATCTAAGAGTTGAAAACTCCAGGGAACCCTCTCATAGTGGGGCAACCCCCAAAATATTGTGCGACTTATCTCAAGGAGCGCGACCAGGTTCCCCTGGCATGTGGCAGGGGGAAAAGAACTCTTGGAATCTGTCAGAGAGCACTCTGTCTCTGTTCATGAGTCTTTTAGGACATACTAGCTAACCAGACACTTTCCTCCCCAGAGCATAATGGACCTGGGGGAATGAAAATGCCCAACTTCAGCCCATTCTAGGACTGAGAGCTACCTGGTGACCTTATGTTATAGCAGCATAGTGGGTAGCTTTGAGTGTAGCTAGTTTATAGTATATGACTAAAGGAA
Source organism: Myotis davidii (assembly GCF_000327345.1). Lineage (NCBI taxonomy): Eukaryota > Metazoa > Chordata > Mammalia > Chiroptera > Vespertilionidae > Myotis > Myotis davidii. The sequence continues at coordinate 440,725 of NW_006286586.1, read as the reverse complement.
TCAGGGTCGAAGGACAGGTAGTGAAACTCAGATGCTTCAGAAGTATCTGGGAGTTTTAAAAAGTTCTACCAGACGCTCCAAAAAGTTTGGGAGCATTTGTAGGTCTCAAGTATCCAGGTAGAAAAGAGTCCATGTCTAAAAGACAAGGAGCGGAGGCACAGTGAAGGGGAGAGAGGCCCGAGTATATGGTGACAGAAGGACATTTGACTTTGGGTGGTGGGCACACAATACAAATGATATACCATAGAATTATACACTCTAAACCCATATAATTCCAGTAACCAATGTCACCCCAATAAATTTAATAACAATAAAAAGTAAAAAGAAGAAACACAGAACTCACCTTTACCTAATAAAACAATAAATAAACAGAAAGTAGATATTGGCAACCCTGAGCAAAATTAATAAAATGAGCAAGGTGTTTTTAAAAATATATTTTTAGTGATTTTTTTTTTTTTTTTTTAGGGAGAGAAAGGAAGGGAGAGGGACAGAGAGATAGAAACATATATCTATGAGAGAGAAATATAGATTGGCTGCCTCGTGTACATCCCCTACTGATGAATAGAGCCCACAACCCCAGCATGTACCCTGACCAGGAATTGAACTGGTGACCTCTTGATTCATAGGTCAGTGCTCAACCACTGAGCCATCCCTGGCCCGGTAGAACATAGTGTTTTTAAAATTGTCCTTCTGGGGTCATACATGGAGACTGAATACTAAGCAATGATAGTAAATTATCCGACATCTTATGAATTTCCAACTTTTTACATATAGGTGATCCAGTCCTAATCTTAAAAAC
>NW_006286586.1:438872-439911 GCF_000327345.1 Myotis davidii | reverse complement strand
ATTCCTGACTTTATTGTTCAGCTCTCATTGTAATAAGCACTGCACGATAAAACAACCCTAACACTCAGTGGTTTAAAACAATGCAACACTTATTTTCATGGGTATGCTGGGATGGCTGTGTGCCAGTCTCACATGGCTTCACACTGAACATTGCAGATCTGAGTGTCCATCTACTCTGCATGTCCCTCTCCCTCCTTAAACCAGCGGCCTAAGAAAGGCATCTTCTTCTCTGAGAGACTGCAGAGACACAAAAGGAAGTACCCAATCATGATGACACATTTAAAAGTCCCTACCTGTGCCCTAGCTTGCCATTGACTAAAGCAAGTTATATCGCAGAATCCTAATTCAAAGTATAAAGAAATATAGTTCATTGTTTGTAGAGTGAACTGCAAATTTACAGAGAAGAATAAAAAAAATTGAGGCCAGTAATTCAATTCAAAAGAGTGGTTCCACCTTAGAAGTGAGCACTTTTTTCCAGGGGAGAGGACTGTAAAGTAAGTTTTAAATCCTTTGGGGATTTTATCAGCCCAAGATGGTCCCAAGATTAAAACGTAATCTCTATTCTTTAAAAGGCAGAAGATTAACTTTATAGAAGGCCTGTGTCAAGATCCTGTTTTGTGACAAAAGATGTTCACAAAATTTTGTAAAATATCATTTTCTTAGTCCATTTAGACTGCTATAACAAAATACCATGGACTAAGTAGCTTATACAACAGAAATGTATTTCTCACTGTTGTGGTAGCTGGAAATACAAGATTAAAGTACCAATATGGTCACATTCTGGTGAAAATCCTCTTCTGGGTTCATAAACTGGAGATTTTATGCTGTGTTCTTACACAGTGGAAGGGACTAGGACAGTGGTTCTCAAACTTCTGGCCCTTTAACTACAGTTCCTCATATTGTGACCCAACCATAAAATTATTTTCATTGCTACTTCATAACTGTAGTGTTGCTACTTGCCGGGAGCCGGTCCATCCTTGCTGTTTCAAGGGACCTGGCATATATGGCATACTGTTCTTAATATGTTTGCTCACCTTCT
>NW_006286586.1:436947-438612 GCF_000327345.1 Myotis davidii | reverse complement strand
CTCCGTCCACACCTTTGGGGACCCCTGGACCTGCTGGGGTTGGACCCCAGCAGCTACTGTTATGAATCCTAATGTAAATATCTGATATGCAGGATGGTCTTAGGCGACCCCTGTGAAAGGGTCTTTTGACCGCCAAAGGGGTCGCGACCCACAGGTTGAGAACTGCTGGACTAGGGGGTCTCTGTAGTGTCTCTTTTATAAGAACACTAATGTAACTCTCAGTACTATGTTGCAGATAAGCTGCCAGGCAGCGCAGGAGGATTAATTGGCTGGGCATTCAGAGGATACTCAAAAAAGCAGCCTTTATTTGCAGATGCACTAGTGCTGTGACTCAGGGGAATCAGTCTCCAAATCCTGAGTGATAAATATGGGCGAAGCTTTCCCTTTATACCCTTTAGTTTCTTTGTCCTCCAAATATGGATCAGGCTTCTGGACTTTTCACAGGCTTTGCAACCTCCCCGCCTCCCCCATGAGTTGGGATGGGGGAAGTGAGATTACACCCAGAGGCCTGTCTGGCAGCAGCGCTACCAGACCACTCAGGAGGTTGTATATGGTTCATGGTTTATGGCCTCTGTAAAATGGGAGTATTCCAGGAAACAGGTTCTGCATGGCAGGACAGGCATCACAGATAGGAATGGAGTTTATCAGCAAGCAAGAATGCGGGTTACTGGCACATTCAGATAGCTAGCCCACCAAAATGTCTTATTTTCCCCTTCGCTAAGCACTTCCAAAAGATCCCACATCCTAATACTATCATCTGTGGAATTTAGGATTTCAACATGTGAAACTGGGAGAAACGCAAATAAATATTCAGACCATAGCAATTACCTTTACAAATATGTCACAATTTAGAAAATATCTGTCAATTTTATATATACATTTAAAGTCTTCCAGGAGTCCATTCATGTATCTATCTAAACAAACCATATGTGAATAATAATCTTGAAGAAATATACAAAAATATATTCACTGATTAAAATTACATATTTCCAAGTGATTTCTATCTTTTCAATTGCATTCTGTTAATTATATCATGTTTCCCTAGTAAAAAACAATCAATTAAAAGTATAGATACTTCAGATGCCTGGCATGCGGAGGGCTTTCACCATTCACGAGGCATATATGCTTAGTAAATATACTACAAATAGTTTCCAGTTATGAACTAGAAATTTTATAAAATGGTTAAATATTTTTAAAAGCAAACTCAGTTATTAATTCTTCTAAATGTGTCATAAATAGTCATCTTCAGCCAGAGTCACCATACCAAGAAAAGCAGCTCTTTAAAAATCTATATTCCCACTGCCAAGTAAATTAAAACCAATATTTTTTTTGACAAAGTACACAACATGCCAATTGCTTTCTGTGTTATTAAACTATTGCCTAATTATTAATTCTTTTTTTTTTTTAAGGATAAGGAGTTTCTTTTTTTAATACATATTTTTTATTGATTTCAGAGGAAGGGAGAGGGAGAGAGAGATATAGAAACATCAGTGATGAGAGAGAATCATTGCTTGGTTGCCTCCTGCATATCCCACACTGGGAATTGAGCCTTCAACCCCAGCACGTGCCCTGACTGGGAATCAAACCGTGACCTCCTGGTTCATAGGTCAAAGCTCAACCACTGAGCCACTCCAGTTGGGGTATTAATTCATTTTTAAATATCAG
>NW_006286586.1:432026-436895 GCF_000327345.1 Myotis davidii | reverse complement strand
AAAAGAGAACGAGAGACTCTGTGCACAGAGCAGGTGGTGTCTACTCCAGGAGAGAATTCTATTTTTATGCCTCTAATATGCATTTCTCCTTTCCTAAATGTGACAGTGGAGTTGCAGTAGAAGATGAGTAAATCCTAAAAGGGAATAAAACATATTACATGTCAAATCAGAGGTTTCAGCCCCCATATAGCATGCCTTCAATTTATAATGACTGTTCCCCCGTTTGCATGGCTGTCTATTTGCATCTGGCTTTAAGTCAGTGCTTTGATAGTTTATAAATCCCTGTTTGTTTTTTACTCTCGTGTTCACAAAGATATGGCATCTTTAAGTGCTTCAATTTAGCATCTTGAAGTACTCCCTTAGCATGGTTAAGTACTTCAATTAGTCAGGATAGAATAGGCTTTTGCTTGGATAGCAAACAACCCCAAATCTCAGCGGCTTAATACAACCAAAGTTTATTTCTCACTCACTAAAGCCCTGCAGAGCTGCCCTCAAGCAGCAGAAATGCAGCCTGCTTCAACACTGTGACCCTGCCAGCTCAACAGGAAGACTTCCAGGCACCCGCTGTGAAGGAAGGGAAATTTGAAAAATTGCACAGGGAGTTTCCACTACCTCAGGCTTGGTGTGTCACATGGCCTTTAGGCTCACAACCGGTTCATCAACAGTAGTCATATGACCTTCTGAACAAGCTAGCAAGTGTGGTTTTCCATGGGCCCAACAGAAGCAGATCAGATGAACAAAAAGCATTTTCTCTGTCAATAATCAAAGAAAGCACTTATCTTGATGTAAACTCCAGTATGGTGTAGTAAAAAAAGAGTCAGAATGTCTTGAGTTTAGTGAGTAGTTTAACTCTATCCCAGTTCCTCAGGTGCTAAATTAAGATATTAGACTGAATGATCTTTGGCTCTTCTACAATTAAATTTTCACAATTCTCTACTCCTAGGAAAGAAGCTCTCTTACTTTGTCATGTACCATAATTGTTAGCCTTTAGAAAGATTGACCATTGCCATATATTATCTGAGCAGTATCAGCAGTATTTAAGGAATGATTACATTGCCTCAGGTTAGTAATTAAATAGCAATGATAAGAAAATTCTTCAATTAAGTATATTCTTATGTAAATTGCATAAGAAATGGAGCAAAGGCTCAGACTCATAGGATTAGAGAAAATCATCTTTTAACATATTCTTTTTTAGGAGTGTAAACTGATGAATTTTTTACTGAAATCATTACCCGTTGAGTATGGTTAGGGCATCTTCTTGTCTTTTTCTTCCTTATGGTTGATGTGAAGGTCTGATAGATGCATACTAGAGACATCGTAGAAAGAACATGGCATTTGATATTAAGGCATGTTTTTGTTTATATTATAGTGTTCTATTTACCAGTTTGATAATCTGGTGTTTCCTACATGATATTGAGATTGATGTGTTTAAAAACTATAAACTCACTGAATTCATAAACAGGGAGTAAATTTAACATTGCAACATAGGAAATATATTAACAAGTTTCTGCCTAATGAAGGAAGTTATACTTCAGCTCACTTTCCAATCAGGAAATTGTTTTTTGGCTCAAAGAAGCACTAGCCAGCAGAATGTAGAAACAATTACCAAAACGAAAAACAAAACACGCACACACACAAGGTTATATAGTTGTTCTACAATATCAAGAGAGAAATATATTAGCAGTTTAAATACAAATCAGGCAACTAGGATCTAGTAGAGCACATTGAAGGTGGAAATATATAATCAATTAATAAAGACAATTTCAAGAAATTGCAGATTAATACACATGTTAAGTAAGAGGAAGAGGGCCTTAAAAGGGAAAAAAAATTAACCTCCTCATGAAAATGTAGAATAATTTTCACTAGTTTTTAATAAAAAGGAACTGAATATTGATGCAGAAGCCCATTGTATAGTTTTCCAGAGTGACAGTTACTGAGGTAAACTAAATATAATATATAACTTATAATATAAAATATAGATCCAATTTTTCTCAATAATGACTATCTGTCCTCATTCATATTTATCAGTTCCAAACTTGAAGAACTCAATCAGGTATTGTTATGAACAGATGCTTAATCTTAAGATTGGGTAAGTAATCTTGGGCAATAAGAGTAGGAAAATGAGTTGCATAGCAGTCTTTACAGAATAGCATTTTAGCTCCATTCCCAAATTGTTCTCCCTCCTGGCTTCTATTCTTCAGAAAATGGCAACCCAATCCTCCCAGTTTAAAGTGCAAATAAAAACTTGCAGTCATATTAGATTGTTCTCTTTTTCTGACAATCTACATCCAACCCAATTTGAACTTTCAAAATAGATTCAGCTATTATGCTAGTCTTAATTATTCGTTTTCTTATTCTAATCTACATTATTGTAATCACCCCCCCAACATGCACACCCAACCACTCCTGGTGTATGGTCAGTACACTTTTCCTACCCATTATCCATTGCTCTTTTTTGTTATTTTTATTTCTCCATTGATTTCATCTTTGAGTCCTTAGTTCTTTAGAAACAAACCTTCACATTAATATTCATAGACCACTGCCCTTTTCATTAGAACCAAGGTAGTTTTATACTTCACTGATTTCATAGCAATGCACCAATACCAACCTAAGTGTACTGACAATTCTAAAATTATGTGTTGGGCATCTGCCTCACTATACTTTATGCCATATTTGTTTCCTGACAAAAGGTTATGTTAGAAAACATCCAACTGTGTTTTTCATAGATTATGAACAAACCTGCTGTTAAATCATTGACAAACAAATTGTGCTCTTCATGTATTAATACTACCACCTGGAAAATGAAAATTATTTTTAAATTTACCTGAAAAATCAATTAAAATAACAGTAAACATTATTATTTGTCACTTTAACTACCTGAAAAACTTGGCAAAATAACATTTCTCATGTGTCCAAATATAAATTGTAAATCTTTCACTGTCAGGAAGAAGTTTTTTCTCCACAATTTTCAAGAATTTTGAGGTTTGCCTAGGGAAATTATTTTAAGTCAATATGATTTATCTTTAGTATAAAAATTAACACTTAATATCTTAGTGTGAGCTCTTTTTTACTGAACAGTGTTAATATTGGAGTTAGTAAGGAAATCCTCAATTATTCTAACTGAGTAGATTATCTTCTAATGTCAGAGATGAGGCAGCTGAATTTTTATTTTTAAAAGGAGCATAGTAAACAACAATTCTAAGCATAAAGATGTAGAACATAAAGCATTTGGCAAAGAATATACTAATGATAACTCAACTTTTTGTTTTAATCCTCACCCAAGGATATGTTTGGAGAGAGGAAGGGAAAAGGGAGTGAGAGAAATTTCAATGGGAGTGAGAAACATTGATCAGTTACTTTCCATATGTGCCCCAACCAGGGATCAAACCCATAATCTAAGTATTTTGTCCTGACCAGGAATCAAACCCTCAGTCTTTTGGTGTATGAGATGATGCTCCTACCAACCAAGCCACAAAGCCAGAGCTAATTCAACATTTATTCAACAGCAACTCCATAGGTGGCCTAATTCTTGTCAAGCTATTATGATGATATCATTTAATTCTTACAACAGAATTTAAACACACATCTATCTAATGCCATAGCCAGCATTTTTAACAACTGTGCTATATTTACTCTAAATATAATGTTAATAATTTAATTTATGAGCACCTATTTTATCAAAAGCTTTTCTCACAGATCTCATTTAATCCCCCCAATACCGCTATAAGTATTTAACTATTTTTAACATAAGGAAACTGAGACAAAGAGAGAAGAAATGAATAGCCTTATGGCGATTCCTTCTACTCAAGGAATGTTTTTTTCTCTTACTGTTTTAAAATTCTTTCTATATCTTTGATTTTAGAATTTAATATATTGTATCTTCAAAAAGATTCCCTTGGGCTGAACCTACTTGGGGACCTATGAACTTCATGAACTTGAATGTCCCAACTTTTATGTAGGCAAAAGGAGAAAAGTATTAAAATAACTTTAGCTACAATAATGTGTTAATAGATATACAATATAAAAAGATATAAATTTTGACATCAACTACATAAAATGCACGTGGGGTGCAAGCAAAAGGTAGAATTTTCTATTGATTCAAGTTAAGTTGTTATCAGCTCAGACTATCATAACTATAAGAAGTTTTATGTAGCCTCATAGTAACCATGAAACATAAACCTACAGTGAATATACAAAAGAAAAGAGAAGGGAATCAAAAAGTAACATTATGAAAAATCATGAATTAACAAAGAAAAATGCAAGAGAGGATGAAAGAAACAAAAGACTATAAAACAGGCAGTAAACAATTAGTAAGATGTCATTAGTAAGTCCTTACCTATTAGTAATTACAATATATGTAAATAGATTACATTTTCCAGTCAAAAAACAGAGAGTGGCTGAATGGATAGAAAGACAAGACCTAACTATATGTTGCCTTCATGAAACTCACTTGAGATTTAGGGACACACAAAGACCAAGACAAGCAATGGAAAAGGCTACATGTGAGAACCGAAACTGGACTCCTATCTTATATCACACACAAAAATCAACTCAAAATTTATTAAAGACACAACATTAGAACTAAAGTCATAAACTCCTAGAAGAAAACATAGCAGGTAAGGGTTGTTTTGTTTTTTTTTTACTTTGCTCTTGGCAATAATTTTTTGGATTTGACACCAAACGCAAAAATAAATAAATTGGACTGCATCACACTAAAAAGCCTCTTTACATTAAAGAAAACTATCAACAAAATAAAAAGGCAACATACAGAGCTGGGGTCTGTTGTATCAATCCTTGTCTCTTAAAAGATAAAATAAGAAAATGTTAATAGTGATATTTCTTTCACACATCACAGGCTCCTGCTGCAGA
>NW_006286586.1:396202-423058 GCF_000327345.1 Myotis davidii | reverse complement strand
GGTACAAGATGATGCTCCTACCAACCAAGCCACAAGGCCAGAGCTAATTCAACATTTATTGAACAGCAACTCCATAGGTGGTCTAATTCTTGACAAGCTATTATGATGATATCATTTAATTCTTACAACAGAATTTAAACAGACATCTATCTAATGCCATAGCCAGCATTCTAAACTCTAAATATAATGTTAGTAATTTAATTTATGAGCACCTATTTTATTAAAAGCTTTTCTCACAGATCTCATTTAATCCCCCCAATACCGCTATAAGTATTTAACTATTTTTAACATAAGGAAACTGAGACAAAGAGAGAAGAAATGAATAGCCTTATGGCGATTCCTTCTACTCAAGGAATGTTTTTTTCTCTTACTGTTTTAAAATTCTTTCTATATCTTTGATTTTAGAATTTAATATATTAGTAATTACAATATATGTAAATAGATTACATTTTCCAGTCAAAAAACAGAGAGTGGCTGAATGGATAGAAAGACAAGACCTAACTATATGTTGCCTTCATGAAACTCACTTGAGATTTAGGGACACACAAAGACCAAGACAAGCAATGGAAAAGGCTACATGTGAGAACCGAAACTGGACTCCTATCTTATATCACACACAAAAATCAACTCAAAATTTATTAAAGACACAACATTAGAACTAAAGTCATAAACTCCTAGAAGAAAACATAGCAGGTAAGGGTTGTTTTTTTTTTTTACTTTGCTCTTGGCAATAATTTTTTGAATTTGACACCAAACGCAAAAATAAATTGGACTGCATCACATGCAATAATTTTTTGGATTTGACACCAAACGCAAAAATAAATAAATTGGACTGCATCACACTAAAAAGCCTCTTTACATTAAAGAAAACTATCAACAAAATAAAAAGGCAACATACAGAGCTGGGGTCCGTTGTATCAATCCTTGTCTCTTAAAAGATAAAATAAGAAAATGTTAATAGTGATATTTCTTTGAGACATAACTGGCTCATGCTCCAGACAAAAGACAAAAGTATTTCTGGGGAAGGAACCACAGAATCATAAAAATTATCTCTTACAAATCATTCATTACACTTATGAGTAATGATGCCCTGAAGCTATTAATTAACACAGTATATCAGTCAGCATCCAAACGTGAAAATATACTCAAAGTATTTCAAACAGAGTAGATATTAAATTCAAGATTTTGTTACTTAGATGTTATCAAACAAGAAACCAACAAGAGCCAACAAGAAGAAACTGAGCTGTGTCGGGTATCCCCAAGGCCTTGCTAAGGCCTGATGATTTGCTAGAACAATTCACAGGACTCAGAAAAACTGTTATTCTCATGGCCTACAGTTTATTACAGTAAAAGAATACAAATTAAAGTCAACAAAGGGAAAAGATACATTGGATGGCGACCAGGAGAAACCAGCCACAAAATTTTAAGTGTCCTCTCCCGGTGAAATGACAGGAATACACTTCATCCTCCCAGTTACGAAGTGTGACAGCATATGCAAAGGGTTGTCAGCCAAGGAAGTTTACCCAAGCCTTGTTGTACATGGTTGTTTAGGGAGTCAGTCATGTAGGCATGCATTCCTTATAAATTACAGTGTTACCATAGGCTAATCAAACTGGTACCTCAAGCCCCATAGCCTCAGACATACAAAATTACTCTTATCAGGCAAAATATTACAAGGGCTCAGAATTTATCTCCCAGGCGATAGTCAAGGGCCAGTCCTAAAATCAGGCCATTTTTTTGTGTGTGGTTGTGCAGGGTTTGAGCAACCAGGCCTGCTGAGTGAATTCTTTTCTATATGTAAGTTTACCAAGATATACTGATTACGTGAAGTAGCAGCTCCTACTTCTAGTGCTCGTAGAACAGAGTAATTGCTTGGAGACTCCTCCTTTACATAGCTTATGCTTGGACTACTAGGTGGTGGTAGCGGGCAGGGAGGTGGGAATGGAGCTCAGAGCCGTTGAAGAAGATTTAACTGCCCGGTCTTAGGGTCTTCGTCTCTTTGAGGGGCTGCAGCACAGCTGGTGTTGGAAGTATCCAAAGTAGATGGAGCATGGACCTGCAATTGTCTTCTCTTCCTGGGACAATACTTTTAAAAACTGAAAATAAGAAGTATTTTCTCTCTTCCTTGCACTTTCTTATTTCCTCGAAGGCCTCCATTAGGTTTTTCTCTCTAATGCCTTCCTGGCCCAAAGAGTTTGTGACATTTAGTATGGAAGACTCCTACTCCAGCAGAGAGTCAATAGGTAAATAACAATCGTACTCACCTATAGAAAATGACAAGTTAACAGCAGAATCAAAATGACTTTATTTTTTACTTCTACACCAATGGTCTTTCCACCAGAGCTTGACAAACAAAGTTGATCAGGAAAAGTGATTAAGCGGACAATGTGATTTGGACCACCAAAGGAATATAACCTTCAGTTTTTGAGGGAAAGGACCTTTAAAATTAGATCTCCTAATAAAATGAAAAAATTAAGATAAAATATTAGAAATCTTGGACTGTGATCAACTTTCTCTTTGACCTTAGTTAACCCACAATTAGCTCTGACTTCAGTATCCTTACCTATGAGACAAGTGATAAAAACTATAAGCTCATTTTTAAATTAAGATCTGAAATAACCCAATTAGGGCAAGGAAACAAGATGGTTTACCCCAAACCCAATTTGCTAAATTGGCAATGTACTGAATTTACTTTTTTTTTTTTGACTATTTGGTTCTGGTTGACCAGTTTCACTTTGCCTTCATAAGAGCATTTTAAGAAAAATTCAATTAGCCTTTGCTTTGCAGGGGAAGTCTAGGGGGCAGAGAAATCAGGAAAGTACCACCTGTTCAGTCTAACTGATGGATGATTTTGTTTCCTTAAGATTAATGTCTTTAGGTTAAAAGACCATCTGTTGTCTTAACATGCCCACAGTCTATTTGGAGGAGATGTATAACTGCTAGCACCACACGTTAAGCACACATGTTTCCAAATTGTTTCCTGTGAAATATCTTCATAACGTATTTGCATCCATGTCTGTCCTTTACTTGTGGAGAAATAACTTTAATTCTAGAATTTAAGTGATATATAACAATATCCAGGTAGAAATAAGACTTAAGATTTCATTATTTTAAAATATTTTTCACAATATGGAGGATTACTTTCTGAGGATAAGGCCTAAAATAGGTAGAAGGTTCTACAATGATGCCTACTACAAATCCCAGTTACTCCTTACTAAGGAATGAATGATAACTCTTTAACCATGTGGTTAAGAGAAAGTTCTTTGTTTTATTTTTAAACTCTTTATTATGGACCTCATCGTTGTGTGTGTTTTGGAGGTTGGAGCTGTTGGTTGTGTTAAACTGTTCCCAGCAAAAGGAATTACTCCAGGATAGACTTTAATGGTAAATAAATTGCACATTGCACAGTTTTAACGTTGTTTCTTGTGTGATGTTAAGTGCTCAAATCCCTCCTTCCCACTCCAGGAATAATTTGAGCTTCTTGTTCAAACATAGCCTCAGATTACAGGTTATACCTATGGTCAGAGAGATCAGGGTTCGAGTCCTTGATGCTCTCATGAACTGTGACCTTGATACTCATTTTCCTCATCTACAATGTGCAGTCTCTCCATTACTTGCTCCTGCTATTGGGAGCATCTGGATGTGTCCTGTCTTACAGCCAGCCCAGAGGGGCACACCTGTGCTGAGAGAGAACAACAGCCACGGGTCTAGTGTGAAGATTTCTGGGGACTTCAGCTCCTTTGTCCAGAGTCAGCAGGGGGAAGCGCTCTTTTACGCCCCAGTAGGGCTTTACGAGGTACTTCTGAGAGCAAGGCGGCTGCATGAGGGTGTGTCTCTGTCCCATTTCCTGCATGTCCCTTCTGCCTGGGCATTCCGAATAGGAGGGATTCTCCAGGTAAATGCCCGGTAGCCTTCTGATTCCAGACTCGTGTTTCTCAACCTTAATGTGCCTATGAATCATTGGAGGCTCTTGTTAAAATGCGGGTTCTGGCCCTAGCCAGTTTTGCTCAGTGGATAGATCTTTGGCCTGCAGACTGAAGGATCCCAGGTTCGATTCCAGTCAAGGGCATGTACCTTGGTTGCGGGCACATCCCCAGTAGGGGGCGTGCAGGAGGCAGCTGATTGATCTCTCTCATCGATGTTTCTAACTCTCTATCCCTCTCCCTTCTTCTCTGTAAAAAATCAATAAAATATATTTTAAAAAAACAAAAACTGAGTATAATTTTAGAAGAGATTTTGTAAATTTTAAAGAGAAGCATGATTGGCTTATAATTTTAAAGCTAGTTTAATTCTTCATTCTCCATTAGAAATACCTCTTGGACTTATTTCCTCTGTAAGGATGCATCCCTTTATAAATCATATCAATGTGTGAACCTCTATGTGAGTTCTTGAAAAATGGGTGTTTTTATATTCCTAGCCTGGCTAGTCTGTCTCTCTGGCATCCCAACATTTCTTGTTTGTGATGAAGCACTGTGAGTTTTTCTTCTTTGTAAATAAGTTTTAGCCCTGGCCGGTTTGGCTCAGTGGATAGAGCATCAGCCTGTGGACTGAAGGGGATTCCAGTCAAGGGCACATGCACGGGTTGCAGGCTCAATTCCCAGTAGAAGGCATGCAGGAGGCAGCCAATCAGTGGTTCTCTCATCATTGATGTCCTATCTCTCTCTCCCTCTCCCTTCCTCTCTGAAATTTTTAGACTTCTGACCCCCCAGAATGGCAAACTAATAAATCTGCATTGTTTTAAGCCACTAAATTGATCGTAATTTGTTATACTACTGATAGGAGTTAAATAGAATTCTTAAATCATCTTTATCTATAATGCTTCTAAGTCATGTGGTACTTATGCAATTTATTTTTAGGAACCCCATAAAAGAGGTTATATTTGTTCTTTAAAAATGTTAGATGGTTGGATTCATCTAATTTTTCTATTATTTAATAAATTTTAAATGCTGGTTTTAATGTCACTTACTAGCCTTAACAACTTTGTTTCTCCTGTGAACTTGATAAGCATACCCTTTGTTATGTAACTATGATACTGTAATCAATGTGTATTTTACACGATCTACCAGCTGCATGAATTGGTTTTTGACTTTGATGAAGGACTTGGCTATGAACTACTGTTATACTCTCTTTTCTCTCTCTGTGGTGCAGAAGAGTTGAGTTCTAGCTCCTCTCATTCTAATATTGGGAAAAAATAAGAAAATAGGGGTATTAACTATTTTCTATTAGAATTCTATGAGTCTAGAACCAATTCAAAAGTACAAGATCACCTCCCAATTTACTAACTGTAAAATATGATGATTAACAGGAAATATTCTACAAATAAAGTAACAATGTATCTGAAATGAAATATAAGGATTGAGGTGCAACATAAATTAATCATATACCATGTGTCAGGTACTATGAAAAGAAATTTTCCATGCGTTATCATGTTTAATCCCCACAAAATCCACTCTCTTTGGTAGGTGTTATCTTTATATATGAAATCATGGTGAGACAACAATTTAGCTAGCACATAGTTAGCTATAAATATTAGAGGTGGGAATCAAACCCTTTTGAAGTTTTATTTATTACTAGTGGCCTGTTGCATGAAGATTCACGCAATAGGCCTTCCTTCCCCTGGCTGCTGGCACCAGTTTTCCTCTGGCACCCAGGACCCAGGCCTTTGGTCCGGCCACAGCAGTGAGGTTTGGCTTCTCCACTCCGGCTGCTCCCAGCCCCTCCTTATTTTTATTTTCCAGCTCCTTGAGCAGAGCCCAGGGCCAGCAGGAAGCTTTGCTTCCTCCGTTACTAGGAGCAACCCAAGCCTCCTGCTCGTTCCAGCTCCATGTCTGCTGCCATCTTCAGTTGTCTTCAATCTTTGCTCCTCGCCTGCGTATGCAAATTGACCTTCATCTTTGTTGGGTTAATTTGCATAGTTGCTCTGATTGGCTGGTGAGTGGAGTGGTGGAGTGATCACCCCCTAATCCCTCCCCTGCCAGCCTAATTGTCACCTAACTGCTCCCCTGCTGGCCTGATTGCCCCTAACTACTCTCCCTTGCTGGCCTGGTCACCCCTAACTGCCCGCCTTTGCCAGCCTGGTTGCCCCCAACTGCCCTGCCCTTTTCTCCCCTGCTGGCCTGGTTGCCCCCAACTGCCGTGCCCTTCAGGCCTAGGTCCCCCTCAACTGTCTTCCCCTGCAGGCCTGGTTCCCCCCAACTGCCCTCCTCTGCTGGCCCAGTCATCCCTAATTGTCCTCCCCTGAAGGCCTGGTCCCTCCCAACTACCCTCCCATACCAGCCATCTTTGACCACTTGGGGGCGGCCATCTTATGTAGTTGGAGTGATGGTTAATTTGCATATTACCTCCTTATTATATAGGCTAATCCTGTGCATAAACATACTTGAAATATAATACTACCCAGATTTGTCCAGCAAGAAGTTGGCATATTTAATTTCAAATAAACCAGGATTTTAAATTTGAAATGCATAATATAACAGAAAATGTTTCTCAAAACACCAAAACACCTGCAGAGTGAAATTGAAAAATCAACCATTGCATAAATTTTATAAGGGTGATATCATTAACAAATTGTTGGTCAGTTGATGAGCTATCAGTCACATCTTTATTCCCTAGGTTGACCTAAATATCTCAGCTGGAAAACATATTTGTTTTAGTCTCATTTATCTTTATTAAAACCCTTTTAAACTGACAGGCATATCTAAGAACTTTAATTGATACCAATTTAATAGGATGAACCTTTATCTTTAAAATGTTCCAGTCACTGTAATTATCTACCTTGATACTTTGGAAGATAGAATTTAAATTAAAAAAAAATAATAGATGTGATGTTACATGGGTCAGGTATTATTAGTGTTCCATGAACAATTAGTTGCTATGCAACAACCCTTCATACAGACACTGAAAATGAACTTTAATAAAACAATATTCTTTTATATTCTAGCTAAACTCAATATATATTTTTATAAATAAGTATTCAGCCTTCTTCAAATTCTGATTTTATCTGTGTATACCTTTAATGATACCTTGGTCACGTGAGGAAAATTGCGGTCTTTGACTATAAATCATATCCCATTATAAGCTTTAAATGTGTGTTTGTCTACAGAAATATTGGTATTTGGTCTTTGTTTATCATCCATCCCTAAGAAATGCAATGCACTATAAAAATCATCTTTTCTATAAAATAAAGCATCTTTATTTTAGCAAAATATAAACCAAATAAACTGATAAATATTACACCAACTCAAAATATCAATTTGCTAATTAAGGAAGTAGAAGTATATAGTTAATGTTCAAATAATCAACAGTTTAGTTCAGAAGGATATGAAATAAACAAGTTACTTCAGAGGAACATGAGCAAATACATTGCAGGGTCAGGATTTGGTGAAAAATGAGGTATTGATTTTAGTAGGAGGATATCCATAAGATAGTCCAGCTTCTGCTCTGAAATCAGATGCCCTATTACTATCATCTGAAGGCATGTTCTAGACGTCCCTCCACAACCAATGTGATCAATTCCACACCTAACTATTGTGTCAGCATGACTGTAACTTAGAAATGATTGCAATGAATTTCTCCCTTTCTCTAGGCCACAGTGATTTTTATTTCTCAGGGGGGAAAAAATCATATAATGTGTATGATTTTATTTCTACTAAAAAAGCATATTTTTGATGTATATAAGAATGGTCCTATTTTTTCCACTGTCCTTATATGTGACATGTGCATGAATGAGTGAATGGGATTAAAATATCCAAAACTGTATACAAATATTAAGCTATAGACATTTCCCCCTTAAGGCTCATATAATTAATTGGCTTGTGATCTTATAACATTATATTTAAAACACATATAAAATGCAACTGCATAGTTTAAAGTACTGGATTTGAAGTCAAGAAGACTGATCAGTATTTCAGCTCTGTCCCTACAAGCTGTGTGATTTTTTGGCAAAATATTTCTTCTCTTTAAGCTTGTTTGATCATCATCCATAGAGTAAGCACATTTATATCTATCATGTTTTATTTCTACAGTGATTAGTTTCAAAAATATGAAGTAATGTAAAATTAATTTATGTATAAATTGCATTTGATGGATCAAATAATGATGCAAATCAGATTAAGATAGAATTTTAGGTTATATAACCATAGATGCTCAAAAAGAGCAGAGGAGTCTTTTTGTTTGGCTGGCTGTTTTAGAAGGCTTACTAAAATAGAGGGGTCCTATCTTATTCTAAAAGATTTGAATGGAGAGGATATTTTTATTTGGCGGAATTACATGAGCAAAATGTAGATAAAAAAAAACATGCTTGGGAGCAGTGGATAAATTATTCTTCTTGAAATGAAATGTTCATTAGCAGAGGGTGACATGGTTGGAAAACTAGAAATAAGACATATTGAACTTAATAGGACTTTGATTGTAAAGTAAGAACTTCATGATTATTCAGAAAAATAATTTAGAGATAGAAGGAAGCAAGGAAGGAAAGGAGGGAGGGAGGAAAACAAAAGAAATAAGGAGAGAGAGAAGAGACAAGAGAAAAAATAAGCATTCATTAAGTTCCTCTTACGTGTCAAGGGCTATGATAGGTATTTTTATATAAGGCACATGTTCATCATAGATACTTTCATCAACACTACAAATTTTCTAAATTAAGAGAAATTACCGAGCATGCCTAACCAACAGTGTGAATAAAACAATCAGGCTTGAGTTCAGTTCTAACTACATATCCTACGTCCATTTTGCTGGTAAGGAAGGATTTTTGTGAGTGTGAGGTAGTATAAATATCATATAATGATATTAATGACAGCTTATCTAACTATACTGTCATATCTGCATGTAAGATGTTTCATTTTCCTAAACTACTATCAGATATTAGAAAAAATACATTAAATCAGAAAACAAAACCTGTTCCAACCCAGCATGTCTTATAGTAGCTTAGAAAATCTTTCTCGCCTTGACTGGTGTGGCTCAGCTGGTTGAGTGCCATCCTGTGCACCAGAAAGGTTGCTGGTTCCATTCCTGTCAGGGCATGTGCCCAGGCCGTGTGTATGGGATGATGTTTCTCTCTTACATCGGTGTTTCTTTTTCTCTCTCTCCCTCCTCCTCCCTCTCTTCTGAACCAATAAAAACATATTTTTAAAAGGAAAAAGAAAAAGAAAATCTTTCTCAAAAAGATAAATAGATGTGCTCTGAAATGTGAATATTTTCCCCATTTATATCAAGATAGGAGGCCAAGTTCTTCTTACATAACTCTAACCGCGCTGGCAGAGATCATGACACTTTGAGGACAACCTCTCACCTGAGAGTGTGAAGTCTCACGCAGCTGAAGCTCAGTAAGGCCTTCCACTTCTCGAGTGAGACCAGAGCCTGTTCTACAAAATCATGCGTTTCCACAACCCCTTTCCCATTTGCTTTTACCAACAACTCATCCCCAAGATGACTGGAACTTATCTCTACTTCCTTCCTGTCCAAATAAATTTGTTTAAAAAATTCATTTTTCTCTCTCTTTCTTCTTTATTTTTATTGTGGAAACTATTACAGAGGTCATCATTTCCCCCCTTTGCCTGCCCCCACCCAGTCCTCACCACTCTACCCTCTGGTCATCACCACACTGTTGTCTGTGACTATAGGTTATGCATATTTGTTCTTTGGCTAATCTCTTCCCTTTTTTTATTGTTAAAGGAGTTAAAATTAACGTTCAACTCTATTTTATTTCTATTTGCAATGAATTACCTTACCCCCCGCAACAAGTGTCTTTACTTACACTAGATTGCTAAGAGTTAGTACATCGGAATATAACTGCGTACCCCACAGATAACCATAATTAAGTTGCAGAAGAATTTTTTACTCTCCTTCTGAATATAGGGGGAAAAACAAATTTTATGAAGCTAATATTATTATATTACTTCGTAAATGTCACATTTCCCTTTTTAAAAGCAAATAATCATCCAAGCCAATCAAGCAGAACTCCTTTGATTTATAACTTGACCTTATAAAACTTCTAACATCGTTGACCAGTAGTTTTCTGAAATTCTGCATTGTTTTGACTTTTAAGACATTACTTATCTCTCTCCCTGATTATTCTTTCTCGTGGAACTTTGTAGATTCTCATTATACACATCGCTTTAAATGCTTTTCTGGTTTCCATAGTCTGGCTTAGATCTTTATCTCTTCTTTCTAGACATTTACTCCCTGAATAACAAACCAGCCTCATAGCTTCACCTATGAACTACTTGCTACTGAATTCAAATCTATAGCTCTATGTAAAATCTCTCACCTTCCCTCATACATTTCCCTCTTGTCTTGCATATCTCATGCGTAATTCAAACTCAACATGTCGCACTCAGTTGGGGATGTTTCCATAGCTTATATGAAGACATCAGATTCATCACTTGACATAATAGCTGTCTACTTATTTTTACCTCCTGCCTCTTGGAATATCAATTCTCAAAAAATAATAGTATTCTCAATTGGTATTTTATATAAAGTAGTTTTGATATAGAAGAGAGAAAGATAGAAGTGATGTATAATAAGAATAAAGTGGTAGAGAATGCCCAGTAGCATTTAGGAATATCAGCTGATGTTACTACTTACATATCCATCTCTACCACCCAGTAACATCTAACGATTTAGTCCACTGTCACTGTCAACCACCAAAAATAAAAAGACAATTTATTACTGCCAAGAAGATGAAGAAGGAAATAATCTCTGGGTTTCCATTGTAACACCATCTAATTAACTATGAGAGACAGAAAAAAGAAAAATAATTTAAAATGTAGAGAAAGACAGGGCAAAGTGCAATAGAGACCAAGGAAAAGTCTGTGAAAAGGTTCATGTTTATTCAGCATCACATAATAACTGACAGATTTTCTTACTTATAGCCTTATAGGTCTAGCACTTGAATAAGAGAGAAAATAATTGTATTTTATGAAGCTTAATATTCAAGTCAAAAACTAGAAACTTCATGTTATCTCTGAATAACAGAGACACAGAAAGGGGGCAATAATGCAACAACAGCCTAATGTGTTACACATTAATGAATTGCTGGTCTAGATAGTTCAATCAAAGTAGCCCAATATTGATGTGCCTTTAGAAAGACAGGTGGAATATTGCATGTGCCATTCAATGTAATGAATTGTCAAGGAGAAAAAAATCTCCAGTATGTGTATAATCATTTATGAGCAGTGGGGGAGGAAATTGAATTATAAGAAGATGTATTTTTGTTCAGCTAAGAAATAGAGCAAAGACATTTTTGAGTGTACAATTTTTAAAAAATCAGTTTATTTTATAGAAATTAGCTATTTTCCACAGTAATTTATGTATTGAATCTGAATACAGTCTGGTGATCTCATTATAACATAACAGGAAAAATTCACTAATAAAGGCAGGTGGAAGGGAGAATATTAGATAATAAGTAGAATGAGAACTAAATCTGAAATATCCCAAGAAAGATGTAACTAGAGAATTTATCTACATCAGATATTTTCCAAGAATTGATATCAGCAGTATAATTTACTCTTTGGTCCTTACTCTTACTTTCTCATGAATGTCAAGTGTTTATGAGCTGAAACTCACAACCTCCAACATACAGATATTATCCTCTCAGGTGAAGTCCTGAGAGTCTTAACTATGCTTTTTTCCCCCTGGCAGAGTTGGGATTTGTCTGCATGATATACAAAGTAAAATTTCCCATTATAAAAAGTTGTTAATAATTGCATTTTACTCATTTGATAGAATTTATTAAGTACCATGTGTCAGTGACTATCCTGAGTATAGGATATATAAAGAGCATAGATAAAATATCTGACTTCAAGAAGCTTACATTATAACTGGAGGAGACACAATAAAGCAAATAGGATAGCAAAGGATGAAAATGGGCTGTAAATGGATACAATTTAGAAGAGGTTTGTCAGGCCCCTTAGGAGGTGATTAGGTCATGGAGGTTGAGCCCTTGTGAATGGAATCAGTGTTCTTATTTTAATAACCCACAGAGCTCCCTCTCTCCGTCCACTATGTGAGGATGCAAAGAGAGTCAGCAGTCTACAACCCAGAAGAGGCTCTGACCCAACCATGTTGGCAATCTGATCTTGGATTTCCAGCCTCCAGAACTGTGAGAAATTAATTTCTATTGTTTATAAGCTACTGAGATTTGGCATTTTGTTATAGCAGCCCAAGCAGACTGTGCAAACAGTCTAGAGCAGGTAGGAATTTAATGGCCTATGTACAGATGCTGACTTTTAGTGTGAGTGATATGGGGAGTCAATAGATTGTTCTGAGGAGAGGAGCAATATCTTCCAACTTTAATTTTAAAGGATCATCTGGTTGCTTTGCATAAATTAGTCTTTTCCAGGGCAAGAGTGGAATTAGATTGAGAATCTTGCGTACTATTCTGCAGAAGAGATGGATGGTGATAGTAGTGAGATCTGTGAGGAAGGGCAGGATGCTGCATATTTCTGAAAGTGGATACAAAGGATTTCCTTGGGGGAAAAATAAGGAGTCAGTGTTGACGCTGAGTTTTATGTCTTACTGGTACTGCCCCGTATTTAATTGGAATCCTGGAGTCAATCCTTATTTTTGCCGTCAGTCCAAAACAGTGAACCTTCTCCCTATTCTTTCTTTTTTAAATATATATTTTATTGATTTTTCACAGAGAGGAAGGGAGAGGGATAGAGAGTTAGAAACATCGATGAGAGAGAAACATCGATCAGCCGGCTCCTGCACACTCCCCACTGGGCATGTGCTCACAACCAAGGCACATAGCCTTGACCGGAATCGAACCCGGGACCCCTCAGTCTGCAGGCCGACGCTCTATCCACTGAGCCAAACCAGTCAGGGCCCTTCTCCCTATTCTGAGTGTGTCATACTTCGGCCGTGTCACAGACTGGCAATTTGATGTTCATGTTTTGAAAAAAATTAACAAAAAAATGTCATCTATTAAAAAAAGGTCTTGTGTTGTGTTGTTCTTTTAAGACAGCTGAGTTAGCAATTAGCTTAAGCAAACAGTACGGGGCAAGAGTTTGCCTGAGATCCCAGCCATAGTTTGGAGGTAGGTACACAAGGCAATGAGAGCTGAACCAGGTAAATGAGGCAGAAAATAAAATTGATCTGGTATTTCTTAGGAAGAGTCAGTTGCTTTGTTAATCAATCACATACAATGTAACACCAGGAGAAAAAAAAAAGTCACAAGAGCATGAGACCTCATTAAAACTTTCTCAATATGCATTCCAAGAGCCAGAGCCAAGCCACTTTCCAAGGCCTTACTGTGTTTCCCCTCAGGCTCTTATTTCCTCTCTTGGAACCAGCACAGGACAACGCAGATGGGAGCACTGTCTTTGGAAATAGGAGTGACTTGTCAGGGACAGGTACCTCTGATTACCTTTCTGGAAACAGGAATTATTCAATGACTTGCTGCTATGGTAACAAGATATAAAGCAAATAAATATAACCAACAATACCATTGTAACTTGCAGTTTTTCGAAAAGTGTTTCAGAAGCCTTTAAAGATTCATAGCTTCTGTTTGCTGTTCTCTCACACAACTCTTAAACGGTTTTTACAATTCTTCGAGGAATGTAACCAAAAAAAATGAAGTTAAAGAATTAAATGGGAGAAAAAAATCCATTTGTTCCTTTCCTAAGGGAGGAAAAATATCACACATTAACCTGTGTGTGATGAATCAAGTCCCTATTGTTGCAATCTGCTTTGTGTAGGTGATGGCAGGGTGCACCACTGAGTTAGCTACGAGCTGGTTGTAAGGGAGAAACTTGTCATAAAGGAGCACAACACCTGAGAGAGATCAATGTAGGAGTGTTCATTAAACTGAGACAAGAGGTATTGATCTGCAGGAGGGGAGAAGAGCCGCAGGGGACTTTTCACTGGTGTGGAGGCAGGAGAGAGAAACAGAGATGAGTGAACTAAACTGTGTTTTTATTCTGTTTTCTTTATCCAAAGTAGAGTTTGCAGTGCAACTAATAGAATACATAAAAAAAGGAATGGAATGCCAGAAAAACAGCGGGACTCAAGTTGCCCATAAAGTTGGGAGGGATGGAAGAGATGCACACTAAAACATCCGGGCAGCTGAAGAAGATGTATTTTTAAGGGTTTCCTCTAAAATGTGAGCATATTTCCACCAGTGTTTTTGGAAGATTTCATTTGGACAGTGTTAGTACTTAAAGTAGATTCTTAATTGCATAGCCACGAAATTTAGAAAGTAAACCAACACTGTTTATGAATCTTTGACACTGGGGGTGGGGCAAGTAGGGGGGGATCAGCACAATTAGTAAAAGACAACTGCATTTTGAACCTGAGAATAGTGCATGGACTAGGAACTCACTCTTACTGATATTCATTGGTATTCACCTACTGGCAAAAAGAAGTTATATTTTTACTGATAATACTAATTATAGGCAGTACTAAATTCTACTACCTAGCAGAACATGGAAATAATGGATTCATTGATAGAGAAAAGATAAAGTTCCCAGCCTAGTACCATGGAGGTATAGTCATTCATTCATTACTCAGTAAATGCATGCTGCCCATCTTATTCTAATCACTCCGCTAAGTCTGGGTTTTAACTCACATTCAAACCTTGCTGTGTTCCAGATTCAGCCACATGGGTTAAGGTATCCTCTATTCATCCAACAAATAGTTTTTGTGTATCAACATTAAGTCAAGGACAGTTCTAGACATGAGGGATAGAGCAGTAAACCAAAAAGTTCTGCTCTACTGAGGCTTAATATTCTAGGAAGGAAAGGAAAGCACAAATAAGAGAACTGGTAACAGCATATCCAGAAATTGGGGGAAGCTTTACCCCGGAAGAGATGCTGGAGTTACCTGGTAGGTCTGTCGAGTTGTCCATCTCGTAAGTGGAAAGGGCCCAGAGATAAGTAAACGCATGGATGGAAGGTTGAAAGAGCATGGTTGCATTTGGAAAAGAGCAACCTGTTTGGGATGAGTGTGGTGTACAGGAAGGAAGTGTGTAACAAGAGACCAGGAAGGTTAACCGAGGTTATATTTCAAATTTGTCACAATTTACAGCCCCTGGCATGTTTTAAAGCCCAAAATGGAGCATGATCAGTTCTATTTTCAGTCGCATGTGGATGGAATTTCAGAGTGAAAATCAAAGCAGTGAGCACTTTCAGAAAGAAATACAATAGTTCAGGTGAAAGAACATGAGATCACAATGCAAGATTCAGGTGATGAGGGTACAGAGAAAATAATCCTCGAAAAACAGAATACATAGTGTACAACCTGGAGCAGATGTCATAGGCCTGGGCTGAGACAAAAGCCACAGGAATCCTGCCCAAAATGGCAGATAGAAAGCATGTGTGGCAGTCACCAACACAAACAACAGTATGAAAAGTCCCCAGAAGTGGTCATTGAAATTTGTTTAACACTTAGAAGACTCAGAGTATATAGATATTTAAAATATTACTTAAGTACTGTTATTTTATCATCTGAAATATTCCTTATATCTATCAAACAAGCCTGAGATGATCTAATAAGGTATCAGTAGCAGGAGAGGCAAGGAGGAGAAAAGAAAAGAAAGAAAAAGAAGAGACAGTGAACAAGTACATGGAAATCTAGAAGTGATTCTCAAATCTCACAATCATACACTTACATCCTCTTGCAATTGTATCAGATCAACATCATTCTAAACAACCCATTCATTTTCCTGGTCTACTTAACTTTATTCTCCATTCCTCAAACCCCCAACATTTCTTCCCTGTATTTACTTTACAATGATAAAATTGCTTCCTATTTCACTGAGAGAAAAAAAATGATGGCAGTTACTCAAGTACCTAGAAATATTCTATTAACTCTCATTGAAAGAGCTTTCTCTTGATCCCACATCTCCTCATAGCTTTTCCCCCATTTTTTTGGAATCAGACCATATTCTTCCCATGGGTCCCCACCTAACTCAGAGTAAATCCCAAAGCCATCTCATCAGCCATTTAAGTGACAACGTCACCTACCACTAGGCCCCCATCACCTACCATTGGCCCCTTTCTACAAAACCTCAGTGGTCACCTCGCTGTTCTGCACAACACACCAGGTAATCTCTCAACTCAAAGAATTACCCTTGCTCCAACCTCTGCCTAGAAGTCTCTTCCCTCAGATATTTCGACAATTCCTTCTTAGAGTCTTTACTCCAACGTCTCTGTCTCAGGAACCTTCCTTGATAACTCTGCTTAAAATTGTGACACATCCCATAGATTTATCGTAAGTATTTCCTATCCCCCTCACTGTCTTATTTTATCCATAACAGTTTTCTTCTGATAATTTATACAACTTATCAATTTCATTTATTTTCTCCTTCTACTCACCAGAATGTCACCTTAATGAGGACAGGGATTGTTAAAGTTGTTCATTATTGAATGTATAGGACAAAGATCCATTTCTCATGTTTAGAAGGCATTTTATAAATAGTCATTGAACAGATATATTATAAATATTTTAGCATTTAGTATAAAACATTATCCGGCTGAATACCAGAGTCAAAGACTAGAGTAGAGAGGAGAAAGGGTGAAAAGGAGTTTCACTCTCTCAAAGAAATAGTAGGTAAGAGGATGTCCTGAACCATCTGGACATGGCTAGCATTGGAAGGAAAGCTATGCTGCCTCCTCAAATACTCAGCCCTATCTGTGGACAGTAGATGTATTTCTAGTAAAGTGTTCATCATAAAACATTATTTAGTTAACTTAATTGTTTTTTAATTTATTTTCTCATCAAACACGTTGCCTGTTTTGTAAAAAATTTACAGTTTTATAAGATGAAGAAGAGAAAGTCTGAATATCTTACCCAGAATCCCAAAGCAAGTCCATGATTGGGCCAGAAAATTGAATTATGACTTTTGTATTTCTAGACACTTTTAAATCATTAAATGCTACTTTATAAGACAAATAGATTTTTTTTAAAGAATGTACAGCCTGTCTGGCGTGGCTCAGTAGTTGAGCACTGACCTATGAACCAGGAGGTCACAGTTCCATTCCCTTGTCAGGGCACATAATTGTGGGCTCGATTCCCAGTAGGGGGCATGCAGAAGGCAGACAATCAGTGATTCTCTCTCATCATTGATGTTTCTATACCTCTCTCCCTCTCCCTTTCTCTCTCTGTAATCAATAAGAACAAATTTGGTAGTCATATAGCATTTTGTAGTTGTAATAGCATATTCCTTAAGAATAATGGCATAAGGTTTTTTTTATATTATTACTTCTGCACTGTAACTTACAGCCAGGAAAAAAAAAAACTGATAGCTAGGCTATGAGAAGAATCTGTTTTCATGCCAAATGATAGCCATTTACAAAGATGGATTCACATATAACATATGGCCCGAGTCCTATTGATTTTGCTTATGACTATTAAGTTTCTAACATGTTAGATGATGTTAAAACATCATGTTTCTGTTTGTGCTAGCTTAGTTGTTCCCATTAACAGTAAGAGGAGTTCCAGAATGCATCCAGAGAATATGTGGTATTTCATAGAATTTTATTACCAATTATGTTATAGCCACTTAGGATATTTGTAGTCATATTTACTAAGATGTTACATGAGCATATTTTCCCTAAGAAAAATTTCAAGTGATCATCAAAGGACTGTGGCATATTTTAACTAGAATTACTATTGTGATATGATTAACTTTTTATTCTCGGGAGTTAAAAGCATCATCAGTCATTTCTTTTGCATTTAGACCAGGATCTCATTACGATATATCACCTAAATGAAGGGTAAGGAGCGGCACAATAAGATGGAAATACCCCTCCTTTTATGGCTCACCCATCTTTAAAATGTATATCCCAGAGGCTGTCAAATAACCTGGGGATAATAATGGCTCCCATGTTTACCAATTCATTGTTGAGGTTTTTATAGACGGCATCTTTGTAGTCCTAATGTTAGCCTTTAGTAGCAGAGGTTCTCTTTGCACTTTTGTGTACATATTGTATAAATGCTGCAGTCCTACCTACACAGCGGTTAAGGAAACAGCGCAAATGTAAAATGACAAAGCTAGAGGCAACCTAATCAGCGGCTTCTTGTTCTGATTTTCCTTCCTGCAGAGAGTAAAAAAGTGGGGCTCTCAGCTAGGTTGCGAAAGTAATTTCCTCTTATTTCCTGGAAAGTTCAAATTATTTTCTATCCACTCTGCCTTCTCTTGTGTCAAAAATAGGGGAAACATAACCTTCACTTTCTAATTATTTTTATTCTGACTCATACTCTCTACTTTCTATTGGAATCATAATTCACCAGGCCAGTAAGTATGTTACTTTTTGACTTTTATATCTTCTTTTTGACTTGTTTCTTAATATTTTTTTGGTTTTCATTGAGGTCAAAAAGGAAGAATCAATAAAACCTGCAACAAATAAGCCATAAAGAAGCACACTGCACTATTTATTGGACTAGTCTTATTCCAACACAGCATATCGGCTGAATGTTAAAAGTGTTATATTGTCTGGAACAGAGCAAAGTGAGTTAGTAACAGCCTCATTTATCCTTCAAAGAAACTTGAAAGTCTCATGTGTATGCAACCTGTATATATATGTTCTTCTATATACATTTACATATATACACATTCACGTGTTTGTGTGTATGTGTGTGTGTAGCCAATGGACTATCAATTTCAAATAGTTTAGGTTTTATAAATATTAATTATTTTAACTAAGACATACTAGTACCAGCACTCTCATTTGTTTTGGAGACTGTATGCTGACAGAAGTTTACCAAACTGAGTAATGAACCACAAATAATATATAGTTTTCTATCTTTTCCAATTCTCTTTTATTAAAAGCTGAAACTAAGTAAAATCTTTTAGTTTATACTTATTGCTACCAATAAAAACACTTTCCTTTACGTGTTCTGAACAAAGATGTGTGTTTCTATGGTTTGGTAGTTTCTGTTTGAGGTTTCCTTCATTCTCCATGATGAGGATAAAAAAACCCAAAAATGTTATCTTGTGTCTCCAATCTAGTAAACTTGCCTGTGTACCTTGAGACCTAAAAGGAGCTATTTCCTCCTCATTAATTCATTCATTTTATGCCATTCATTTTTTTTTCAATGGACATTTATTGAATGCCTACTTACGGCATTAGAGTCAAGTTTACATACAGTTTCATGAGAAAAAGTAACACATAAATACAGTGCCCTGTGATAAACGCCATGAGAGAGATATGAATAGGTGCCACGTGGAAACAAAGCAGTGAAAAAATTCTGCCTGGGGAAATTAAGGACAGCTATATGTGTGGTAATATGTGTTGAATTTTGAGAGAGATAGAGATTTCATAGGCTGCTTGTCTGGTGTCACCTGTGGTGCTGATGTTCCTTTCTACTTCAAGGTTACCTGGAGGCCTTCAAGAACATAACTTCTAACAAAGCTGCAGACTGAGCTATGTGGGTGGAATGTAAGGTAGATAGAAGGGTATGGCAGGAAATAGACTCACCAAGAACTAAGGAAACCAACTATTAAGGAAAGTATATGCCATTTGGAAGTTTTTGGACTTTCCTATGCTAGTATTGAAGATGCTATTAATAAAAGTGGAATAGTGGATTAAATTGGAATTGTTAAAAGAGTACCCTTGTGACATTATGCCAGGTGAACCTCTTAGGAGGTCCTCCAAACACAATTTTTTTCGGGATGAGGATAACGCTTAACCAAATGGAATGATTATAATAGTGGCGTCAGATGGAGTTATTTTAGAAAGAGATAGTCATGGTGACCTAAAAATGTGAATTAAATTGGAGAATCTATAGAGTATTAGAATTGAAGGGGAATGTGTCAATTACTTATGTTCACTCTGCCTTATATCCCCCAAAAAGTTTTTATAGTGGTTTAGAGAAATATATACACTTCAATAAGATTGTAAAAGATAAAGAAATCAAAGTAAAGAATAAAGGAAAGTCAAACGGTAGAATGAAATAGGAGGGAATAAATCAACTATATCCAGGCAATAAAACTAGGCACATTTTTTCAGTAAGTTTAATTTAGTAGCATTCTTTTTTAAATATATTTTTTATTGAGTTTTTACAGAGAAGAAGGGAGAGGGATAGAGAGTTAGAAACATCGATGAGAGAGAAACATCAATCAGCTGCCTCCTGTCCACCCCCTACAGGGGATGTGCCCACAACCAAGGTACATGCCCTTGACCGGAATCAAACCTGGGACCCTTTAGTCCACAGGCCGATGCTCTATCCACTGAGCCAAACTGGTCAGTGCTCAGTATGTTTAATTTAAACAAATTAATTCAAATTTCATTGTTTAGCTTTTCAAGAACAAACTATTAAAAATAAATGTTTAAATTCAGTATATTTAAAAACAAATATGAAGATATAGGGAGTAAAATAAAAAAGAAGTTCAGGATAGATAATAATGGAGTGAGAAAAAAAAGTAAAATATTATTAAGCACTAATTTGATGCAGGCCCTATTATAGGAACATGCGGATGATTTTTACCATCCTAACATGCCTTTGATTCATCCTCTACATTTCTGTCCATGGCTATATTACGGTGGTGTTAAGTGTGGACAATTTTTTTCTTACATATTGTCTGTAATATATTTATAGTAAATTCACTAAGGAGTAAGTTCACAAAGGAGCACTTAAATTAATATTAATTATTGTTCATTCTTAATGAAATATTAAATTATTAAATGCCAAATTTGGAAGACATTATAATCAGAGCCTCATATATTTCTTTTAAATCTGAGAAATCAGAATCCCAATGGTGAAAAATGATGTGTGCAAAGCCTACTGCTAGTGCCAAGCTTACCAAACCTGAAGCTGCAGTCTAAGCACTAAGTATAAATTGATTACATTTGGATTATGCTGGCTTTAGTAAGAGTAGCAGTTTTCGCCTACCATGATTTTTTGCTTGAAGTTCAAATATATATAAATGGATGATTGTATACTGCTTCAGCAATTCAAAGTTTGAAAATACTCACGTTGAGCATAATTTGAAAAAGCAGAAACACTAGTTTAGGAATATAATCTATAAATAATAATAAGAGCATAATATGCTAATTAGACCGGACAGCTGAAGGACCTTCCTGAACAACCTTCTGGACAAAGCCAGGCTGCGAAGGCTGAGCCCCTGCAGGAATTTCGTGCATCAGGCCTCTAGGGTTAGGATAAAATAGAAAAGGACAAGAATAAAAGAGTTTTTAATAAAATTTGGGAGAGATAGGGAAAACTAAAGAAACCTAAACTAATACCCTTAGGCCTCCCTTTCCATTTTTAGAAAGAGATCACTGGAATGCATGTAAGTCAGCTTGTGAAATGTGCTTTGATATGACTTATCATGAGCAAAATGAAGGCTTTCATTGAAGATCAGGGAGAAATGCCAGTGTAGCTATGAACAGTAGATTATGCATCATTTTCTAACTAAAAAGCCCATATTACTGTTAACAAGGGTCAAAAGAAGGCATCAGATATTTGAATATAGGAGCATTCACCATACCCCAAAATCCTCTTACTAAGCATTAAGGCATTCTGCAACAAGGTAAAACGCTCATTAAAGCTGTAATATGGATCCTGTAAAATTTCTATCAAGAAGAGAATGGTGATAAACTATCCAATATATTTTGGTATTATCATAAGATACAACAATGTAGTCGCTATTTTTATGGGCTGTGTTTGTTGTTTTATCTTTTATGAAAGCAGAACATTTGTTTTTAGGATTGTATCGGTGCTCTAGAAACCCGTGCTTTTCCTCTTTCTCCTTCCCTTTTACCCGTCCACCCCATTGTAAAACTGAACACTAAAATTGGTTCTTACCCTGCAACATGAACAGTGCGAATGAGAACTCAAAACTAATCCCCCATTTTTTGGATGAGATGTTAAGGATATAATGATCACTGCCTTCTTACACTCCTCACCTCTTTCAAGTCTTGTTCTTTTGAAAAACATGCATCTCCTGAATTCTTCTTATGACTTCTGAGTAAAGGAAACTGAACAAATGAGCATCTTCCTCTCCTGTCAAATAACAACTGATGAATAAATTGAGTATATTCAGGTACCTGTTAAGATGAAGGCAGTATTCAAATTGACACCTTTAGCCAAATTTTATTTTTGGTGCAGAGTTCTAAATTTACATTAGAAATATCTACCAGAAAATCAGCAAAGATATCAAAAGGGACCTTCATGCACAAGTGCTGGGTTACAGTGCCTAGATTCTAGAACATTTAAGAATAGGACTAAGGAGCATTGGGAAAATGGTAATAAAAGTAGTAAGAGAAATTTATTCCTGTGCCAATTACCTCACTATTTTATTATAATAGTTTGTAGTTTGTTCTGCTTTCTTGAGATTTTGCTCATTCTCATATTTTCAGCCACTGGAGAGCAAGCGGAGTCAACAAGTCAATCAATGCATTCAAACTCCGCAATCAGTAAGATCACACTCCGAAAACATGCTCCAACTTTGCAAAGGAGAGAAAGTCATAGCACATGTCCCTGTGGCTAGCATAAAGTAAAAGAATTGGTCTTCCCTTGTTTTCTGAGAATTTCCACTTTTATGATGGCTGTAGGAACATTAATGGAGTATATGAGGAGCTTTAAAATTAAGTTTCTCTGCAGGCTTACTAACTTTCAAAACTGAATGGGTCTTGAAAAGTCATCTCGTGACTATTTATCCTCATTGTACAGAAGACAGGGTCACCCATTTGAATTTCTATTTCCATTTTTTCTGAGTATAAAGTTAAAGAAAGTGGGCACTCTTGCTGAGAGAAATCTTAATTTCAATTACACTTCTTTAGTTTCAAAAGCAGTGTCAGTTAGCCACTTATTCATTTTTAAGAAGTGGTAGCTATTGAGCATTAAAGAGCACTTTGAATATGACAGACTCTAAAATAAATAAGCAAGTAAGCAATGCTTAGCTCTCTTCTTTTAATAGAAAACAGAATCAAGGTACCAAAACGGCATTTTTGCAAATAGATTCTGTAAATCCATAGTGAATATGCTTCCTACCTTTTAATATTTTCATTTAATAGAAGCAGAAAAAGTTCTGTACACTTTTCCTTTGCACAAATGGTTTCCTTTGTCCTAAATGTCTGCATTCCAAATCTTCATTTTACTTCCTTTTACATCATTGCTAGTGTGTGTAATTAAAGATATTGCTATGGAATCTCGGACAAGTGTGGATTTGCTTTGTTAACAGGGGAAATTTTAGTAATCATAGAACAAAGAGCTGAAGCTTATTTTCAATCTAAGAGAAAATATTGTGTCATAAAAAGGGGTATTTTCTTAAGGGTTCACCATGCAGCAATTAGCATCTACCTAGTACACTTACGTCGTATGTGTTAACAACCCTTTCAAAGTGAACCAGATTTTTGTCCTACAGAAAATATCTCTTCATTTTATAACCTAACCAAAATTTGGGTACATTTTATGGTAGAATTTTAGTCAGACTCTGAGACTAATTAGTAGAATTTTAAATGGATATTCTGGAATAGCGTTTTATATAAAAAAGAAAGTGATGTGAACCCAGGGCCCACTCTTGGTTTCTGATGCTATTGTCCATTGAAAAGAGTCAGCTCTCCTTGGAGAAATGACTGATTCTAGGACTGAGACAGGGGTTATGCAAGGTGAGACTCAAGCATCTTGTGGCGCCAGCAAGTAAGGCCGTGGTCAGAAACAAGAATGAAGATGTGTCAAAGAACACAGGAGCCAACTGAAAGATCTTCTAGTGGTCCAAGATAGAACCATTTGAGCAACAAAATAATTAACAGATTACTATATATACTTAAAGTATATTTTCAAAAGGATAGGGATGTAACATTAAAATCCATGTTGGCATACATATGTGATCAAATAAATAAATAAACAAACAAATAAATAAGAACAGAAAAAATCTCCTGTGTAGGAAATTTTCAAGGAAGTAAGCATAGGCCGCCCCCCACCCCCCCATTCTTAGATGTGGGTTAAACAGTGATTTGCTTCCAAAGAATGCAGTATGGAAATAGGGGAAAGTTACTTCAGAGTTGAGAAACCTGGCAAGCATTGCTGTTACCCAGGTAATCGTGGTTAACAGCAACAGTACTGATTCATATTGATAGTATGTACCCTTAAGAGCATGTGAAAAAATAGCATTCATCTCTGCGATCTTTTTCCTAAAAACCCACATCCTTAGCCTAATCAAGAAAAAAAAATGAGAGAAGCCCAAATTGAAGGCTACTCTTCAAAATACCTGATCCGTACTCCTCAAAACTGTCAAAATTATCAAAGGAAAGGCCGAGAAGTTGTATTAGCCAAGATAAGTCTTAAAAGATATTGATGAGTAAATGTAAATGTGCTATCTTGGATGGCATCCTGGAACAGAAAAAAAATCCATTAAGAAAAAACTACTGAAATCTGGATGAAGTGTGAGTTTTAGTCTATAATAATTTATCAATATTAGTTCATTAGTTGAGACAAAAGCACCAGAGTAATGTAAGATGTTAGCAATAGGGGAACTGCTTGAGTACATGTAGTATCTTGGCAACTTTTTTGTAAATCTAAAACAACAATCAAATAAAAAGTTTGGTTTTTTTGAAGTCACACTAAATGTTCATAAAATTGTACAATGGATAAATTTTTATGTGGAAGCATTAAAATTGTTGAGAAAACATTTCCTCAACCATTCCTATCATCTGTTTCTTACAGATGAAGCTAGAGAATATTTTTATACAATTTATATAGCTCTTTCATTCACCAAGCATTTAAGCATCTAATCTCTATCTTAACTATTTCCACTGCTGGGCATAATAATGATAAGAAAAAGAACATCTGATATTTAGTTAGTAAAATGCTGTTTTTCATTCATTATCTTAATCATGACAACAGAATAATGTTTTTGCGTACGGGAAGCACAAAAAATCTACAAGAAATGTTTTTGACTCTGTGTTTTGAGAGGGATGATGGGTTTAATGGAATCAGCAACTGAGGTGAAGTAAACCTGGGACTGTAATTCCAAGCATGTGGGTTAACTCCAGGTCTTTTTGCCTCAGTGATTATAGCTGCAGATGCTCTCATTTTTCCTGCAGGGGAAGATAAAGAGGTATGACAGAATCAAGGCTGAAATCACATAAATGTAAGCTTATATTTTCTGGTGAAAATATATGATTTTTCTTTATATCAACAGGATGGATTGCTTTTTAAAGTTTAATCAGATAGGAGTCTGCCCAGGATGTTTATAACATACCTAATTACAGTTAATGATTATCAGTTCATGAAAAGACAATTTCTCTGAATGTGCTCTGTTCATTTGTAAAGCCTAGAAAACTTATTTTAATTGAAAAATCCAAATAATGGAAAATAAGTCTGGCTTTAATCCAAGGGCCCTCAAAATATTCCCATTATTATCATAGAAGACTTTGGAGGCTCATACAAATTTGAGCACCAATAAGTGCCCATTGTATGTAAATTTTATCAGATTTTTTTTCTGTTAAATAATTTTTAAAATAATTTTAGGTTGTACAGTGATGATAGCAGCTTTATAAAGGAACATTATTTTAGGCAGCTGCAATAGACTTCATAGAACAAAATTATTTTTTGTTTCCCAAGAGAGGAATAGTTTTTGTGTAGCCTAACAGAGTATAGGAATAAGGAGAGAATCAAGGGATATATCTGAAATGACTATGTAAATTGGAAAACATCATAAATGTATATTTTATTGTGCTTTTTTTGTTCTAGATGTTTACAATAAAAGGTGCACTCTCTTTATTTTCCATTGTTGTTAAAGGCATATTCACTTTCTACATGTGTGACAAGTGAATTATGCTATTTGCAATAAATGCACAAATCTGATTTCCCAGCTTATTTGCAGCATGTTAAACTTTTTTCTTGAATTAAAATACATGTACAGAACAGTTCACATATTATAACTCCATAAGTTCAATGTTTTTTTGAAACTCAGTACACCCATGTGATGAGCCCATACCAAGCTCGATTACGTTACCAGCAATCAGAACTTCCTCTCATGCCTTCTGCAGTCACTATCCACCAGGAGTAACCATTATCTTTAGTCTTAAGAGCATAGGATAGTTGTTGTTTTTTTACCACTGTGTACTTTATTTTATTGGACTTTTCCATGTGCGGTCTTTTTTTAAAATATGTTTTAATTTATTTCAGAGAGGAAAGGAGGAGAGAGAGAGAGAAATATCAGTGATGAGAGAATCATTGATCAGCTGCCTCCTGATACTGGGAATCGAGCCTGCATCCCGGACATGTGCCCTTGACCAGAATCAAACCTGGGACCCTTCCGTCCCAAGGCAGATGCTCTATCCACTAAGCCAAACCAGCTAGGGCACCATGTGTAGTCTTTTATATCTGGCTTCTCTCACTCAATGTTTATGTTTGTGTGATTCATCCATATATTTAGTACAGTGAAGTCTGTTCATTCTCATCGCAGTATAGTATTCCATTGTGTGAGTGTACTACAGTATACTCACCCAGTCCTATCTTGACAGGTTTTTGGGTAGTTTTCAGTTTGGAACTAATACAAACATGGCACTACACAATTTGGGGTGAATATATGTACATGTTTCTGTTGTGTTTCAAGGCCTCAGGTTATACACCTAAGGTGGCCTCCTTCAACAGATATTCCCGCCACCTTTCGACAAATAGAAATCCTCTTGAATGCCACCAAATACTTATATATAAAAACAAAACAGAAATAAACCCTATACCAAAAGCAAGCAAGCAAGCAAACCTGGGTAGCCTCTATATTCCAAAGTCTTGAGTATCAAGTATGAACTATATCTGTGAAAAGAAAGCATCTGAATAAAATATTTTCCGTTATTTTATATCAAAAAGTTATATTGGAGACTACTCTTCAAATGATTGACTTTCAAGAGAGGCATTTTTAATAATGCAGGTAATGTATTTTAGATTTTGACTTTGAATAATGGA
>NW_006286586.1:388387-396164 GCF_000327345.1 Myotis davidii | reverse complement strand
AAAGAGTGCTTATTGGGGCATGCAGCAGCTTTCAGAATGCCCTGTCACCATATAACATGTCAGAATAACAGATGGCACACTCTGTAAAGAAAATTAATTTAAATAAGTCAGGTAAAGCCCACCTCTCTTGAAAGAAAAGATATTTTGTATAAGAAGTTCATCTTATTTATTGCCTGCCAGGACAGGTAATGTATTCACGCTTTCCAACCGATTCCTCTGTGATAAAACAGACTTCAAAAACTTATCGTGAGTGCTACCCCTTTTCAAGTCCCCTGCACTTCATGTGTTCTTTGTTATACTCATCACTTAAGTATAGAATTCTGTGTTTCTAATGAACAAATTTGGCTTTCTTTTTCTTTACTATACATACCATCCACGGTAAACCTTCAATTTTAAGCAATGACGGAAGCCTTGAAAAAATATGCAGATATTATTTTTTTTATTTTTTAAAATATATTTTATTGATTTTTTTACACAGAGGAAGGGAGAGGGATAGAGAGTTAGAAACATCGATGAGAGAGAAACATCGATCGGCTGCATCCTGCACACTCTCCTCTGGGGATGTGCCCGCAACCAAGGTACATACCCCTGACTGGAATCAAACCTGGGACCCTTGAGTCCGCAGGCTGACGCTCTATCCACTGAGCCAAACCGTTAGGGCTGAATATATTATTTTTAAGATTTTTAAATAAGCGATATGTTACCTGTGGGTGGTGCTTCTCTGTTCCAACTGTAGTTTCATAAGCAGAGAATGTATTATTTTCTTAACATTTTATCTTATAAAATTTTATATTTTCAATGATAAATATTGAAGCATGCAATGCTTCTCCTTACAGCATAGACTTACAAAAAGCAACATTTATCTACATCCTCTAAATAAGTATTTTTACAAGCCACAGTCAGAATTTATTGATCTTGAAAACACTGAATAAATCTTTCTACCTACAGACATTATATAAGAACATATCCACTGATGGTTTAAATATGTGGAAAGTTACCAACATTAGAGTTCGGAGCTGTATTTGTATGTGTATTTAGGTATGTGTATAAATCTGTGTTCTTTCACAGAAATTTTAGTGCAGATATATTATACATGTGCACATAATGGCTCAATAAATATGAATGTTATTAGTCATTAACTCAAGAAATATTTTCAATTTTCTATTATGTTCGATGCTCTGTGCTAAACACTTGAAGGATGACAAGGCTGAACACAACAAATAACATATGGCCCAGAAAGGGATGTAATATATGCAGGGAAGTGAACATAAGTTACAAAATTTTAAAACCACTTTTACTTGTAACCAATAAGTTACAAAATTTTATGGATAGTATGTGATGTTTATTTAATTATATGCACATATAAAACTTTTCCACTTAAAGTGATATGGTCTCCTACCCCAGTAGACAAATATACTTGAGAAAATAGTGTCATAAAATTGTCTTTTAAAATGTGTACTTTTAGAGATAAAATTATTGTCATTTTGTATAACATAATTTTTTACTCAGAAAAATCGAAGAAACAAAACTGGATAAATAGAGAATCAGAAATATGACTGGGAAAATGTATACATATGACAACAAATTAGATGATCTGATTAGAAAGGTATTTATAGTAAGCAGGATTAAAGAATCCCTACAAACCTTAAACAAAGCATGCAAAAGATTAATGTGAATCAAAATTTAAAAGACTAATAAAGAATAAAGTATACCTGGCCAGCATGGCTCAATGGTTGAGCATCAACCTATGAACTAGGAGGAGGTCACATGCCTGGGGTGCAGGCTCTATTCTCTCTCATCATTGATGTTTCTAACTCTCTCTCCCTCTCCTTTCCTCTCTGAAATCAATAAAAATACATTTAAATAATAATACAAGAATAAACTGCATTTCACATTACTCACAACTGTAAACCTACTTTGCCCACCTATTCCCGTAGAATACGATAGAAGATATTTTATGCTGAGCTCTTTCCTGATAATATATTTTTATTGATTTCAGAGAAGAAAGGAGAGGGAGAGAGAGGGGAAAAAACATCAATGATAAGAGAGAACCACTGATTGGCTGCCTCCTGCATGCTCCCCGCTGAAGATTGAGCCCGCAACTTGGACATATGCCCCTGACTGGAATCGAACCCAGGATGCTGAAGTCTGCAGGCTGATGCTCTCTATCCACTGAGCCAAACTAGCTGGGGCCCTGATATGTTTTTAAATGGCCTGGCAGCTTCTACTTCTGCTTCCTGCCTCTTTAAAATACTGGTCCTTGGGGAACTCCCTACTGGAAGAAAGTGCAACAATCATGAGCGTACCATGCCTTAAAAAGGACAAACCAGGTAGAGTGGCTTTGGAAAATGAAATGCAATGTGGAGAAAGAGAGGAAAGGAGTACTATGGTGGGCAGAATATGCCTCCTTCAAATGTCATTCTGTAATCCCCAGAACCTATGAATATGTTACAACTAGAGGCCCAATGCGCGAAATTTACTATGGAAGCAATAGTAAACTAGCAGAAGTACCAAGCTACCAGACATTTGAATGAACCCTCCTGGCCATCCATCCCAATCAAGTCTTCAGATGACTCTAGCTCTAGCTTTCTGTCTGCAACCTCATAAAACATCTAATGAGAACTGCTGAGCTGAGTTGAGTCAACAAATACATAAGATAAGCCACACATTTTTGTTTTAAGCCACTAATTCAGAAGATTATTTTTTTATGGAGTAATAGAAAACTGAAAGAAATAATATAGGAACAAGAACTGACAGAAGAAACACAAAATGGTCTTAAACTTGGAGACTAAGTTGCTCAACCCCATATGCACTCATAAAATGCAAATTAAAAGTATATGGTAAAGAGGACTTCCCATTTCAGCTCTGACATGTAAAGAGCTAGGAAGTCTTTATGCTCATCTTTACAAGGAAGGACTGAACAAACTGGGAATAAATTATTTTATTGGACCCAGTAGAGAACTAAAGTCACAAAGAAAACCAGTACCTCGAAATCTTTGAAGACAGACTCATGCAGACCCAATCAAAATCTGCTTAACTGGGGCAGAAGCCACTGAAGCCATAAACCGATGGAAACCCATAAATGATCACTTTGAAGTATTGCTGGAAGCATGAGGGTAAGAAATACCTATGGTCCTCACCAGGTTCTCACTGTGAACATCTGAGAAAGATCGTCTGGCTCTCACAAAGGGAGGAGGAAAGCAATCATTACAGAATATGCTTAAAGACTTCTCCGTAACAAAGACCTATATTACAAGGGAAAAGATTGTGAGAATTTACCCCATTTGAGAGAAGGGTATTCCCCCGCCTCAATCCCCACTCTAGACTTTCTGTCTCAGATAAGTGGAGGGGGAACTTGGTCAAGAATGGTTAGGAGTTCAAGGAAATACATTGGGAACACTGTAGCCAGGGAAAAGAGTAGAAAGCAGTGGAGGTGGGGGCGGAGGGCAGAAAAACCTATGCTACTAAATAAATACATATAAAGATCAGGAGAAGCCCCAAGACACAGGTGCACTAAAGTACTGAGAATTAATTGGGAAATTATAGAACATCCTCTGTCCTCCATACCTTACTACCACATCAACAGGGCTCTAGTCTTTAGGAGCACAGAGTTAGGAGAGGAGACATAAATAAAGACACTAGAGGAGTATGAAGCCTCATATCTTTGGCAACATTGAACAGAGCTCACACCTAATTAGGTTAACATGATCCTTCATGATAAAGACCTGTTTACCACAGTTCCTACTACCCTGTTACATTTCTAGCTTTCAACAAAATATTACAGGATGTGACAAAACACAGGAAAAAA
The DNA here is from genome assembly GCF_000327345.1 of Myotis davidii. Taxonomy (NCBI): domain Eukaryota; kingdom Metazoa; phylum Chordata; class Mammalia; order Chiroptera; family Vespertilionidae; genus Myotis; species Myotis davidii. The sequence goes on along the minus strand of NW_006286586.1, from coordinate 392,356 downwards.
GCACAGTTTTAAGAGAGAAGCACATGCCAGAACTAGACTCAGATTTAAGATAAATCTTAAAATTATCGGAGAATTGAATTTCACTGTGATTAATATGTTGATGCCTCTAATGAGAAATGTAGGCAACATGCAAGAACAGATTGATAATGTAAAAAGAAAAACAAAAAATCAAGAGAAAATACATCTTTTAATTTTGGAATATTAATAACATCAGTAGTAGAGCCCTTCATTCCCATTTTATATGCTATGATTAATTTTGGAGAAGGCAGCTTCTGCAAAGAAAAATAATAAAAAAAACAATCTCCTGAAATGAATAGTAAACTTTAGAGAGAAAAATTTGACCTCTTGGCTTAACCTCACATTCTTTGAAATTAAGGTTTCATTGGAGGTCAAAATTGCTATGGCATAATATTTAAAAACAAAACAAACAAACAAAAAATCCCTTCCTCTAAAAGTAAAGTAAACAAACAACACTTATTATATTCACACTTATATCAAAGGCCAAAAGTCTTTATCAGCAATGAGAGGGGGGAAAAACAATGAGGTTTAGCTCTGTTTCTTTTCAGAAAATGCATAATAATGTAATTAAATGAAGCTGAAAACTACAAGCTGTGTGTTTTCAGCAGTTCCACCTAGGTAGACAAGACTGATGTGTTTGCAGCAAAGTATTCCGTTATATAAAGATATATTTAAAGACATCATAGCCTTGGGAATCAGTACATCACTGATTATAGAAAGAGAATATAGCTTGTTAAAGTCAAATGGCCCCAATTTTCCAAAAAAAAATCTTTAGTTAGGTTGTTATTTAGATCATATTATCATAACATAGGAAATAATGCATTCCATTTGATGTTATTAACATTTCCTATGAAAAAAATCTTCATTTTGTGATTCCCAGTGAACATATTCTAACCATGAAAATTATTGAACAACCTTGAAGTAAGTATCATCCCCTATAGATATTAAATATGTCTTTGTATGTTACCATTTTCTACTTTCAGCAGAATCATTCTTTACTTTCTTGAATACTATTATGAATAATTGAAAATGAAAGCTTTATGAGATCCTCATACAAGTAATTTTAGGTAGGTTTGGGGCAATCTAAGAATTATTCAATGAATAGTAATCAATACCTTACCATCAGAAGGTGGATTAAAGAAATAGTCAATATCTCATTAGTAAGTCCATTAAACCTCCATTTTGGATTTTTTTTAAGGAAACTAAAACAATTAAAAGTGAATTCTAACAACTGCACAATGAAGGGCTAATTTATAACAGAAACTAAATAGTCACTACTTCTGTTCTACCAAAAAGAAATTTGCAAGTCATTCTTAACCATATTAACTACTCTTTTATTAAGCTGTGTACATTGGCAGAGGTAATGTTGCGTAAGATTTTCTAAAATAAACAACTTGTTTATTTTAAATAGAGTTAATAGTTATAAAACAGGCTTTTTAAAAATCAAATTAACTATTAAAAAGTATAAAAATAAATATTTTCTTCTAATAATTTTAGATAAAAATAAGAGCAATCTAAGAATAATGGTTCTTGAATCATAAATTTTTAAACCAGAGACAAATTAGGATCTATTAGAATTTAATAATAACTGTGATTATCATAATGAACTGTCAGTTCAAAGAACTAATAAATGTTTCAACTATACTATGTGGAATGAGCACAGAACTCTAAATGAAGGAATTGGATTTAAGCCAGTTTTTGCACACACCGACTGTGTATCCTTGGGCAAATCATTTAACCTTGTGAGATTCAATAAAGTTTTCACTATTTCTTTAAAAAATTTACACCTTGAAAATACAACATGAAAGTCAAAGAAACCTTTGTGAATGGGAAAGTCTCAAATTTGTCTTGATAGGTGGGACATTCTGCTTAGGGTGCCAGCCTGTTCCCTGCAGGCAGGGTCAGCAGGGAGCCCCTGACTCTAGCAGCATTATGACTTCTATTATAAATTAACTTCATGATCATAGTCTTGCTTGATTGGTCCCTGTGACAAATAGCCCATTCCCCTGTCAAAAAATGTCATCTTTCTTCTCTATGTAATAAACTATGTGGAAGGGATGGGAAACCCAGCAGACAACATGGCTGGCCCTTTAGGAGACCCCAGAGACTCTCATAAATATTGGAAAGGGTTAAATGGGGTCTGATCTTAGCAGGGCTGGTAGAAGCACCAAAGCCAGTGAAATTTAAGTAAATGCGTCTGTTCAGACTCAGCCAAATAAGCATCAAGTTTCCTTAAGAGAACCATGTAACCAGAAAGTTGAGTGAGAATCCTCTTCTACTCATACAACGCATGTTACCAGATTCGACAGTTGGGTGAAGAGAAGAATATAGAATGAGAATCCTAAAGAAAAATATGATTCCTTACATAACCCTTTCCTGGTTTGAATCAAGGTTTATTTAGGCAATGCCTGTGAGAGAATTTACCTAAGAATTTCTATTGAAGAAGTCATCACTATATACCATGAATTATATAGCATCAGTAATCAGTGCAAAAAGGCTGCCTGGCCCTAGCCGGTTTTGCTCAGTGGATAGAGCATCAGCCTGCAGACTGAAGGGTTCTGGGTTCAATTCTAGCCAAGGGCACATGCCCAGGTTGTGGGCTCAATTCCCAGTAGGGGGGCATGCAGGAGGCAGCCAATCAATGATTCTCTCTCATTGATGTTTCTATCTCTCCCTCTTCCTTCCTCTCTGAAATCAATAAAGAAATATTTTTTTTTTTTAAAAAAGGCTGACTGGGGCCTAAATATTATGTGTTAGGAATCCTAGTCTTTATTTTATTTTTTAAAATGTTTTTATTGTAAACTGTAATTGAAAAAATTTTAAAACATTTTATTGTTCTTATTTATTTTAGAGAGAGAGGACTAGAGAGATAGAAACATCTATGATCGGCAGTGCCTCCTTCACACCCCCTACTGGGGATTGAGCCTGAAACCCAGGCATGTGCCTGGTCCATCCAGTGACCTCTTGGTTCATGGGTTGATGCTCCATCACTGAGCAACACCAACCTGGCAGAATTCCTAGCCTTTAAATCAAGACACTTTGCTTCTTACCCATTAGCTTTTTGGGTACATGTTAAATTGGTCTTCAAGGCTTACAATTGTTATAATTAGGAAATGGCTTTTTGAAAAAGAGACTGAATTACATTGCACTATTTAAAAATCCACTTAAAATTTAACATCTATTTTTCATCCAACAAAAATTAATTTGAATTAACAGACATTCACAATCTATAAATATCCTAGATAATTTAAGCTTAATGTACTAAACTGATGTATACCTTAATGTGAATTATTCCAATCACCTCATCAGATTACCTAAAACTGGTGTTCTTTTATACTAGAAGCCTGGTGCACGACATTCGTGCACTGGTGTGGGGTGGTCTCTCAGCCTAGCCTGTGCCCTCTCACAGTCGGACATCCCCCGCGGGGTCCTTAGTGCTGCATCAGAGGAGAGAGAGGTTCCCGCCACCGCCAGCCTTGAGCTCAGCTGCTGGCTCAGCAGCGCTCCCCCTGTGGAACACACTGATCACCAGGGGGCAGCTCCTGCATTGAGCGTCTGCCCCCTGCTGGTCAGTGAGTGTCATAGTGATCAATCGTTCTGCCTTTCAGCATCTGTACTGCAGAACATGTTAAGAACAGTATTATCTATGTGAGGCTTTGGATGACTATCAAGTCTGGGAATAGGATATGGTGAAGAAGAGAGCAAAGAATCAACTATATATTTTACTTATTGGCTTTTTTTTTTCTGAAAGATCTGACAGTGACAACCCTTCTATCTGTTGAAATGAACTTCTTGCTTTTCTGCGGGTTGCTAACAACTGCTAGGCTCTTATTAGCACATGCAGAAGTATTCAATTTCCCAAGAATGATCCAAGAGTGTGCTCTCCCAAACTCCATGGAGACCAGCTACAATTAAGTTTTGGGCAATCAATATTGCTAGAATGTCTGGTCC
>NW_006286586.1:360984-388316 GCF_000327345.1 Myotis davidii | reverse complement strand
AAAGAGGAAAATAGATACATTTACTTTATCTATTTTTACTTAAAATCTTTCATTTCATAATTTATAGCCAATAAATCAGAAAATATTGCAATAAATGACAAATGTCCATCTTATATTCATGAATGGTTTTTTTTTTCTATGACTGTTGATCTTCTTTCTGACATTGCCTGGTTACATGGGCTTTGTCAGTTTTTATATTGACAATAGACTTTTACTGTTAAAAATCATAAATAAGATTTTATTCACATGCAGTATTATTTGTTTACTACAGTCAACATTAACATTGTTTAGAAAAATCTTCAACATTTTTCACATGAAAAAATGAATTTCCTACACAACATCCATAACTTTATCATTAATTTTTTAAATATTTTTTTATTGATTTCAGAGAGGAAGGAAGATGGAGTGATAGAAACACCAATGATGAGAGAGAATCATTGATCAGCTGCCTCCTCTATACTCTACACTGGGGATTGAGCCCGGCCTTTGCCCTGACTGGGAATCAAACCGTGACCTCTAGGTTCATAGGTCGATACTCAACCACTGAACCATGCCAGCTGGGTCCCTTTTTCTTTCTTAACAGCAACCACTTTCAGTCAAATAATATAACAAAGGATAGCTTATTATGTTTGCACACTTTTTGTATTTAATCTTAATTTAACATTACCCTCTATGAAAGTTCAGGAGCTTGGATTCATGACTTTGGGTTTTAGCTGCAAACAGTTACAGAGCAAATTTAACAAGCTGCTATTGGCAATGAGGGCTATGAGGCATGAATATACCCACTGAGATTTTCTTCTCAATTTAATAAAAACAATTTAAAGAAAATTGAAAAGGGGAGATTTTGAGAGAGTGAGTGCGCAATTACCTGAAGCATTGTATATCAAGAATCAAAGCTCTATTAATTGGATGGTTTTCTATAATCTCTAAAGCTTCTTTCTGCACACACACACACACACACACATACACACGAAAGGTGAAAGAAAATGTGGTATCTTTATTACTAATTACAAGTCCTGGACATAAAATCCCATAATTGGATCATTGTCATACAGTAATACTAAAATATTATCCACATCCTATGCTTATCATGACTTTAAAGGTTGAAGTCAAAATTTATAAATGCTTGCTGTTGCCTTTATATGGTTGTGGTAATAACAGAAAGTGAAACATTTCCTGCCTGCATCATGGCCAATCTTAATTAAGGAAGGTGTCTAACATAAATTATAATTAACAGAATTTAAATTAATTACTTTTCATGAGTCATTGTTTATTCTGTTTTGTTGAAATGACTAATTCATGAACTTTATAATAATTCAAATAAGTAAACAAGTATAAAAGAAAGCAATTATCCCACAGTTTTCCACTTATAGCTATTTAATAGTTAGGTGGATTCAAACATATGCATTTTTAAAATTTCAATCAATATTACCAGCACACTTTCTTTTAAAACTAGGGGGGCAATTACCTAGAGGCCTACGTTTCTACACAAGCAAATAGAAATACAAAATCATTGGAATTTAAGTACAAAAGTAAATGGGACTTGTGTAGACTCTGAAAGACAAGCAGTAAGTTTTCTGAAAAGTGTCATGTAAATAGAATATTGATTGGGGATGTTTTATCACTCATATAGGTGCTATTACCAGAATTGATGCATGGAAGGAAAAGAATATAGAATGAGAATTCTAAAGATAAACATGATAATTCATATATCCTATTCAGTTTGAAGCAAGTGCAAGATTAGCTAGGCAATACCTGTGTGAGAGTGCTAATGTTACCACACACTTACCAACACTGGATGTTATCAGATTTCTGGTGAACAACAACAGAAATGGCAGTCTTGTGTTCTTGTCTTCACTTCCTCCATGATTAGTAGTTTAAGCCTCCGTATTTAACTTTCTGTTAAGCATTTGAGGTTTCTCTTTCTGCCATATTTATAGCCTTTGATTTTTTTAATTCCAATGGTTGCTTTTTTCTTGTAACATAGAAAAAATGTTACAAACATTAGATCTTTAATAGCCAGTTATGCCTCAAATGTTTTCTTTCATAAAGGGTAATATTAATGTAGTTATGTAGTAAATAAAAAAAACTTAAACATATGAAATACGGATGTCCAAGTGGGATATTGTATCTCATCATAACCTATCTTTTTATTTCTAAGCCATGACATTGTTCTGTATAACTCAGCATTTGCCTTTCTCATTTCCTATGTCCTTATTTTGGAGTAAAGGTTCAATTATTTTTTAGAAATAATGTTGCATAAAACAGGTTCTTTTGCACTATTTTTAAAAAATTCTGGTTAACACCATGTGTGAAGAGCAGAAATAGCTTTTTTTAAATGGTTCATTTTAACATATTTGGAACACAAATAAATGAGTACTTTAGAAAGCCCTTGAAGCTATGTATTTCCTTGGTGTCTGTTTGTCTGTCTGTCTCTCTCACTTTCTCTGTGAGTGCATTTATGTGTTAATACTGTCTTCCCTTATACAGTTCAATCAATCATATCAGTAATAATTTATCTTTTAAAAACTTATTTAGCTTGTGACTTACTGCAGCTAACTTTAAAAATACTGCCAGTTGACTGATACATAAATATTTAGAAAGTAACAAGGTAACACTTCTATTTTATATATTAGAGCCAGTATTCATATATTCAGAGTTTAACACAACGAAACATCTTAGTACAAATATGTAAAAGTTATACATGTAAATTAGGCATGACTTTCAAGGTGGTTACTTGGAGTCCCCATACCAAATGTCTGTGGTGCATCTATCACACGATTGAATGTTTTTGGAATTATTTTCAGTGACAAACATAAAAAGCACCCATATTGTAGTCAGACTTCATATTTTAACACAAGGCATATGTTACAACTTATTTTCTTCTTATTCAACAGATAACTTTGAGTTGTTACTGTTGATGAAATTTACTGCCTCCATTGCAGATAGTTTTGGTAATATGTGTGCATTCGCCCTATTCTACAAGCTCATGAATGATAGAAACTGCTTCTTTCTCATATCGGAACAGCCTATGCAAGATCTTAGTGTAATACGCATGGCAAATGCTGAATAAATGCTTTGTAAGTTCTATGTTGTTCAAGCCGTGAGGACAATTCTCACAGACTAAATCTAAAACATTTAAAATAATGGCGGCATCATCGGAATAAATGTAAACCTTCCAAGCTGACATTTTGGCATGAGCTGCTTTCATTTGGATGTCTAAGTTCTGGCATGGTTCTTTGGAACCAGAAAGAAGTTCCATTACTCTGACATAGGTTTGGCAAAAATCAGTGCAAAAAGAGTCCAATCCAGAGGATAAGTCATGACAACCAAAGGAAGGGATGCAATAATATTCCAATTCAAGCAAATATCATTTTGAATCGGGATCTTTAACAGTAGTCAGGGGTACGGCATAGTGTACCCTCTTTAAAAAAAAAAAAAGATTTGGAAGAACGAGAAATAATGTCTGACCAAGCACACTGGGAAGATTTCATTGTCATTAAGACCTTTATATTGACTTAAGGACTAAGGCAAACACCCAGGCACATAGTGTGAGATGTTAAAGATCATTATTCTAAGACAATAGATTTATTTAGAATTCATTCCCTAAATCCTGAGTTAATGACAGCAACTTTAATTCATTAGTCAACCAAGGCTGTGGGTAATATTTTCTTCTGACATGAGAATTAGTTTAGCCATTTAGTGCATAGCTTGGAGCCTGCCCAGTGATCCCAACTAAGTTGGTCTACACCACAGAGCTGTCTAATAGAAACTTTTACGTGATGTAAATGTTCTAAGATACTGCCCAATATAGGACTCACCAACCACATGTGACTATTAAGCACTTGGAATATGGCTAGTACGACTGAGAACTGAATGCTTAATGTTATGTAACTTAGATATAAATAGCTACGTGTCTAAAGGCTACCTTCCGAACAGCAAAGGTCTATAAAGAGGACTTAGCAAACCTACCACCATGAGCCAAAGCTGGCCCACCACCAATTTTTGTGAATAGAGTTTATTTTTTTGTTTACAGTCACATTCATGTTTGTACATGTTCTCTGAACCTTTTGTACTTTGTCAGGGATGAGTATTTGTGACTGAGACTTAGGGGTTCTAAAATATATACTCTTTGGCCCTTTAAAGAAAACACGTGTCAGCCTCTGGTCTAAAGAAAGCTGGATTTATAGCCTTCCTTAGATTCACCCTATTGATGAGCTGTAAATGGCCTAATCAAGTCAAGAACAAAGTTAATGGGCATTTGGAAAAATCCAAACTTAATCTGTTCCTATAATTTTGTTAGGTTCCAACTATAATTGTACTATAATTGCATCTGTGTGTTTAGGCTAGCAGAGAAGAGTGAAGGTTCTTGAAGGCAAATTTGATACAGGACTATGAGGTCAAAGGTAACGTACAGTCTCATTCATCTTTGCACATCTCTATCTTAAATGCAGGGCTAGAAAAATAACAGTAATTTGCTAGTGTATTCAATTTAATTAAAGTGAAGAGTCATATGCCTGTCTCCAAAAGACCGCACCCTAAGTAGACAGCCAACGTCTGTCCCAAACAACCAGAATGCACCGTGTACCTGAAAAGCCAAACTGGTATAAAATACAGTGTGGTTGCTTGATAACCATTCAACTAAAATAAAATATAGCAGAAAATGCCTGTCAGTACCCAGGGACAAAAACCTTGAAATTGTTTTTCTTAGGTTTTCAAAAACAAGATAAAATATGCAAAATGGTGGAATAAATATTCCACTCATAAATATTAATTAAGAAATATTTATTATTTCTTAATAAATAATATTATAAGAATAAATATTATTTATTAAGAAAATGTTCTGCACTTTTAATTTTTTTATGGGCTGATCTACTATAAACCCAGCCCCTTTTATGATGTACATGTCTGAACTTTGAGGGTATAACCCTCTGCTAGACAACCACTGGCTGTATCATGTTTTCCCCAACTCAGTGCATTGGAGTATTTTTCATAGGAAAACACATTTACATAAATAAATTTATCTTTCATGTTATATCAAAGAAAGTCATTCACGTTATTTTGCCCAGGGAATCTGTTATTAGAGAAAATACTTTGCCTTTTAGCCCAGTTATTAATGAACAGCATTTATTTTTATTTATGATATTAACACAAAAGGCGATTAAAAGAAAGCCAGTTGCCTCAGCAGAACACCTCAGACGTGTTGTACAACCATGGATGCACTGACAGTGTGGCTGTTTTTCCACGTTGTTTTGGTTTTAGCACGGCTGTTCTTGAATGTTTAGAGGTTTCAGAGTATTGGATTACTATAGATAATTCTGGATAGTCTACAAATATGTTTATTTTGAAAGTTTGTTTTTTATATTTTAATGTAGAAGCTAATTTTGAATCCATGCTGAAGAGTAGTGATCTCCCAGACTCGTCTCCTTCCTCCTTTGTGTCTTTTACTTTATTCATCTTAATAACATTGTTATTGCTATAAAGTGAATACAGTAAATAACAAAGAGTAGTTACTAAACATATATGTATATATGTGTACGTGTGTATATTTTTTAATAGTGTAATCACTTTAATCATCTTCATCTATTTAATTATATAAAACATAGACATTAATGATGTTGCAGTTGAATCACTACTATGGCTGTTTTTTTAACCTTTCTCTTGTTCCATTTATAGTTTGCAAATAAGAATAATAAGACTGACTTGTGCCAAATGATTATTTTTTACTTTCTACATAATTTAAAAGCTAACGTAATTAGAATACTTCTGAGTAATTGTTATTTAATTACTTTCAAACATGCAAAATATTGCCATTAAAAGCAGTTAAATTGACACAAATTGTACTTTGTTGTCAGTCTTAAATTCTGTATAATGAGAACTATGGATACAAACCTAGTTTTAAATTTAAAAAGATTCCACACTAAAAAGAAATTTTTGCCTTCATATCTCCCTACAAACTGCTCTGTTCAATATCCCATGGCAAATTCTGTCCTTGCAGCAAAAAGAAAGATGGATTATTTGTCTCATTAACTTTTATGTAAAATTATTCTTTGTTCTCTTGGTTGCTCCCTGTCTAAATTGGAAAGGAAGTAACTACAGGTTTTTTATGAGTTTAATTATTGAGATTTACATATCTACTATACATTTTAATAAATTGACATGTATATTCATGATAAATATTTGTTACTTATTGTATACCTGTTAGAGCAATGACAGTCATTTAGATGACTAAAGTAAAAGAAACAAAAGAAAAAGAGATAAGGGACGAGGAGATCGTTACTGTTCATGGTGGACTTAAAGTTAGCTCTTCCACTAAAACATAAATAACAAATTTCCAAAATAAACATAGACTTTGAAATATATAAGATTATGCTATAATAACTGAATACTTCTGCAATCTCTAAACATACTCAGGGACATCTAGTTGTAAAATTAGGACAACTTTTATTTTATAACTCTCTATCACTTTCAATCACATGTCAGCATTTCATTTACAAACCATAAAGCTTATTAATGCCTGAAAAGTGAATAAACTAAAATGAAATGATTTGTGTTAAAATAATAAGTATTGCTCTATTCAATACTTTTCAGTGTCTTGGACAGTAGAAAAGTGAGAAGTATGCTTCCCAGGATTCTTTCCTTGAACCCTATTAGGGGATGCCTTTATAGATAAACAATAGCAAATTTTTTTTTTATAAAACCTGCATTTTGGTTGTTCAGAGAATCATGGTTATGTGGGGACAGGCATGGGACACTATAGAAGATATTAACCACCCAGTAGAATTTAAAAAACAAACAAACCACAAACATATATGCACAAATAACAAAGAAAAATGTAAATATCAAAAAGGATATAGATTGGAGACCTGAGATTGAACTAGAAAGAGAGATAGATATAAATGAATAAATAGATATACTATATAGGTACATTATTAACACTCATTCCGTTTTATATATATTTATTGAATTAACTCATTAAGCACATGGGGCTTTTCTTTTTCTTCCAAAGTATACATTCTCTCTATTTTTCTAAATCCACTGAAATTTACATGTGTGTACAAATCAAAGTATTCTTTATATAAAAATCATGATTACTGATAGACACTATTAACTTCATGAATTAAGAACATAAATCATATGTCAAAAAATACAGAATGAGGCAAAAATAGATTTACAGTTGTTCATATGAAAATATTGCAATAATTAATAAATAATACAAGAATAAACTGTTTAATCTATTACAACAGTAAACCTACTTTTGTCATACCCTGTGTATATTACACACTGAAGTACTAAATTAAACCAATAACTATTAAGTTAGATATTTAAGATAGATAATTACAAGCCAAAAGATCATAATGACTTTAGATTTCTGTAAGAGATATCTTTGAATTTCACTTAAATACCAATCAAAAGAAAGATAACAGATGAATTTGGATACAGCTAAAATTATAGACATGGGATTCAAACAACAAAAGTCTAACATAAACTGCTGCGATGTAAAAAAAGAACATGAAAATGAAAAATACCCATTTGAAGATTTAATAGAAGAAAAATACTCAAATAAAGGGAGATACAAATCTTTAAAAAACAAACAAACATTGCTGTGAATAAAAATTAAGAAGACTTCACCAGCCAAAACCGGTTTGACTCAGTGGATAGAGCGTCAGCCTGCGGACTGAGGGGTCGCAGGTTCAATTCCAGTCAAGGGCATGTACCTGGGTTGCGGGGACATCCCCAGTGGGAGATGTGCGGGAGGCAGCTGATCGATGTTTCTCTCTCATCGATGTTTCTAACTCTCTATCTCTCTACCTTCCTCTCTGTAAAAAACCAATAAGATATATTTTTTTAAAAAAAGAAGACTTCACCAAATTTGAGACATAAACTATCAAATGTTAATGAAATTTAAGAATAAAGAAAGACTTCCCTGAACAGATGAAAGGGGTGCCCATCTCAGTCAATAGGGAAAATAAGAGAGCAGCTTGGTCTCAGATCTCTCCTAAGCAGCACCAGTTTTTATTTTAAAAAAAGAAAAATAGAGCAGTGGTTTTAACCAGGGCCAATTTCCCCGCTCTGGGGACATCTAGCAACATTTGAATATACTATATATTTGATGATCACAATTGGGGTAGGTATTACTGGCATCTAGTATAATGGGTAGAGGTTGGGGATGCTACCCAACATCTTATTTATTTCAGAGAGTGGAAGGGAGAGTCAGAAAGAGACAGCAACATCAATGATGAGAGAGAATCATTGATTGGCTGCCTCTTGCATGCCCCCTACTGGGGATTGAGCCTGCAACCCCAGCATGTGCCCCTGACCAGAATCGAACCTGGGACCCTTCAGTCCGAAGGCTGATGCTCCATCCACTGAGCCAAATCAGTTAGGGCATGTGTATCTCTTCTTTATTCATTCATATACAGAACCCACACAGAACCTAGAGACAAAAGAACTTCGCTGGAGAGAACATGGCAAAAGTTCCTGGACAGAACCTGGCTACAGAACTTGGTTGGAGAACCTAGACAGAACCTGGCTGAAGAACCCGGCTACAGAACCTGGCGACCGAACCTGGCTGGAGAACCTAAACTGAACCTGGCTGGAGAACCTAGCGAGAGAACATGGCTACAGAACCTGGCTGGAGAACCTGGAGAATGTGGCTGGAGAACCTAGCAAGAGAACATGGACACAGAACTTGGCTGGAGATTGTGGCTAGAGATTCTGGCAAGGCTGCTGATCAACTGAACGCTGTCTCCGTGTCATTCCTTCTTCGCCGACTCCGTCCACACCTTTGGGGACCCCTGGACCTGCTGGGGTTGGACCCCAGCAGTATTATCCAGATCAAAAGGTCAATAGAGGAATAAAAGATAAAGTTGTGCAGTAAAAAGGATATGATTGGAATGTTCTTTACCCAGTAAGGCTAACATGCAAGTAAAAAGACAACAGAAGAATATTCTCCAATATTCCATACTCAGTTCAGGAAGCACGGTGTTAGTAAGGTCTTCAGAAAAGGTTTCCTGAAAGATAAAAGGTAGCAAAATAAAGTGTGAATCAAAATGAAAAATCTCATAATTAAAAAATGTATCATATAAAAACATTGGTATTGACACTGAATCCAATTTTACAGAGTTAAATGTAAGTGTACATTTCTAAATAACATTTATCTGTGATATGCAGCTTTCAAAAGAGAATAAAATGTCTAAAAATCTTAAACAGAACCTATATACCATATAAAAAGATGTCAAGTGTTAGTATGAGATATCAAGGCATAAAGGTAAAGGGACAGAGGTAAACTGCTTCTAAATAAACACAAATTCCATTAACAGCAAAGACAGAAATCAATATGAACATTTATGCACCAAATAGTAGAATAACACATATTTAAAAGACACTATAGGACATAGAAGAAAATCAATAGAAAAAGTAATAATAAGAGACTTAGTCTCAATTTGCGACAAACCCACATGGAGGAAAGAATTACAAATCATTGGATCTGAATAAGAATATTATGTACGCCTGGTGTTTCTGGTATAAATAAACATATAATCTAAAAAGTGATATAATCTGTTATTCAAGTTTCTATGGAACATATATTATAAAAATTTGGCAGATAATGTAGGCCACAACATTAAACAAGTTCTAAACTATGTAAATAAGAACCGCAAACCATTCTCTGACCACAATGAAGTAAAACCAGTTATTTTGTTCTATTTTCTTTTATTCTAATAAGATATATTTTTTTCTTAAAAAAAAAAACAAACAAACAACAACAACAACAAAACAACAACAACACGATGACATGAAAGGCCACTGGAAATTTTGGGTAAAAAGTTAGAAAGAAAGTAGGAGAACTTTAATGTCACTTCCTGGAAAACAAGCCTGCCAATCTTTCTGCAACATGCAGAGCAAACCAGAAGAGCTTCCAAATTCCCCCACCAGGAAGGGAGCAGACTGAAACTTCATTCATTCACACTCAGCATCATGGACCAAGCTGGGCAGAGTGAGCCCCTATCAGTGACCAATGCCAGCAGCTCAGCCCTGGCCTCCAGCAAGCAATGGTAGAAAATGAGCCGAGGGATGAGTGAGATTTCTGTACCAGGAGCGATTAGCAAAGCTCCAGGGGCAGAGACCCGAATAGCAAGAGAGCCCTGAGAGGAAGAGCTTACCACAGAAAGAGAGCATGTTATGTATGCTGTTTCCATCTTGGGGAAAGAAATGTGTTATTAGGAATTCCTTCAAGGACTAACGTCTTGGTAGATGGTCAAAGCTGAGGAGTCCCTATGCCTAAATCACACTCTGGAGACATTCTGAGGAACAACTGTGCTGGGGAACGCCCAAAAGCTAAGTGGGGATCTGAACAGACTAGAATCTCCAATGAACAAAAAGACACTTCAATAACAAGGAGGTTGGTTGCCCGTGGTTTGAACAACCATGCTTTAAAGAGCTAGCTAGGGAGAGCCACGGGACCACTTTAAGGCTGTACCACTGAGTTCCCTTCCCCTCAGTCAGCTTGTCCTAAAAGTCTTGCAGTTCCATCCATATAGTGTGCAGAGTAGGGCGATGGCCGCTCCCCAGGTGCTGTGTGTCCACATGGAGGACAGAGGAAGTAGCCTAGACCAACTCTGGCCTAGATTCCTTAAGCTTCAGACCAAGGGAAAAGCAAGGAAGAGAAGTAAGCCTCAGCTGATGAGGATCTTTGGGGAACGGAGGCATGCATTGAGGAGGATATTGGGACTTTCCCCTAGAGCAGTGGTTCTCAACCTTCCTAATGCCACAACCCTTTAATACAGTTCCTCATGTTGTGGTGCCCTCCAACCATAAAATTATTTTCGTTGCTACTTCATAACTGTAATTTTGCTACTGTTATGAATCGTAATGTAAATATCTGATATGCAGGATGTATTTTCAGTGTTACAAATTGAACATAATTAAAGCATCGTGATTAATCACAAAAACAATATGTAATTATATGTGTGTTTTCCGATGGTCTTAAGCGACCCCTATGAAAGGGTCGTTCAACCCCCAAAGAGGTCGCGACCCATAGGTTGAGAACCGCTGCCCTAGAGAGAAGAGCCTCTATGATCAGAGGAAGAGATTAGCAGAGACCCTGGCTCCTGTCACTGAGGAACAGGTTTCCCCAAAAAGAAACTTGTGAAAAATTATGACACTCTTTTTACAATGACTTTTTTCCCCAGAAACAAAAACTAACAGCAGAAAGATGTTCTGCACAGTCTAAGTCACTGATAGCTTCTGAACACAGACCAGGCTCAATTGAAACCAGAGACAAATTCATGGACAGTAGGGATACGGATAATCACTGCCTTGGTCATTATAAATAACTAAATAAGCAACAACAAATAAAATAAAATAAAACATGAGGCTTTGGGGTAAAGTTCTTATATAAAAGGAAAGCCAACACAAGGAATTCCAGCCCAGGGAGAGCACATAGGTGGTTATTTCTGGACTACAGCATTCCCTCTATATCTGGAGCAAGGCAAAATGGCCAGAGCAACATCCTGCAACTATCAAACTGACTGTGAGAGCTAGAGTTGTACAAGGAGACCAGGAGGTTCAGAGATTAAGATAAACATCATTGGAAAATGTGTCTGAGGCATCCCACTTCCAACATTACCAGGGATCCTAAGTCCCCAGCCAAACCTAATAGCTATGGCCAAAGATATCAGGTACTCATTCCAGTCTCACCACTGCTCTGGGCTCTGGCTGTGTCCTTGGGCATAATCTCTTCTAATTAGCCAGAAAAGGTTTATCCATCTCTTTCTAGAGCCAACTTTCTTTCACACAAAATGACCAGTCTAGTTAGGGATGCTAACATATTCTCTGAAGGGGATGGTCTCCCTATTCCATAGCCAAATATATTTATTCTTTCCAAATATTTTGGTGTCTTTTATTTGGAATGCCATATCTTTTGTCATTAATGGGTGTGAAATATAGGTTTATAGTATCCCAGGAGCTTGATATTTAAAAAATGTAAGGGGTAAGTTAAAGCTCTTACCGAGTGCCATCTTTGGCTTCTAAAAGGTGGCCAGAGTCATTAAAAAAAAAGGCTAACAGTGGAACTTCATGTCCAAACCCATCTTGCTGGTTTCTTCATTTGCACTTACAGGAGCTGTTGTGACGCACACTTGCCATTTACAGAGAAATGGCAGTGCCGACCTGGCTGACAAAGCAACACTCCACTTCCCCCAAGTGGGACACAGGCCCCGCCACCATCCCTGAACGACAGCCCACCAAATCGCAGCCAATGCTGCTAGACCCCATGGCCAGCCTGGAAACAATCCCTGTGGACTCTGGGTAATGACATCACATAGCAACACCCAGCTTCCTCTCCCTAGCAACTAGCCTCCTTGCAGTTTCTTCAGCCCAGGAACATGACTTGCTTTATAGCCAGGTGGAAGCATTTTACACTTTAACCAAATGTCTGTGAAGCATTTTCCCTGTGCCTCATCTCATTTGATCCTCACAGAAGTCCTGGAGTAGGTATTGATATTTATTGCTGTGTTGCTGACAATTACCTGAAAGAGAAGCTGGGGTGTTTCACTGGGCTGGAAAAAGTTTAGCTAAATCAGAAAGCATGTCTAATTAAGCAAGTTTATTCTATATCTATAAAAGGCTAAGTTGACTTGCGCATGCACGATATGTATAAAGCTTTCGCTGGTGCCAATCACAGGCGTGTGTTTCCATCTCTCATTGTCCATTGTGAATTTGGTTGACACTTCTATTATAGAGAAAGGGCAAATAGTGATATTAAAATATTTCTTCTAATTAATTTCCTTTCAACGTGCATGAATCCATGTACCGAGCTACTAACATAAAGATAAAACAATAAAAACCACACTTCAAAACCTGAGTCATGAATGACTAACTCCCAACCCCCAAATCTGAGATCTTGATGGAGATGTGTTCATACTCCTCACACTCATCTAAGGGTCTGTTTCTTCCTTCTATTCTGAGACCGTGGCTGATATTCATGTAATATTAGGGGGCATGGCAATGCTTCCAAGAGTATAACTGGACTACAGCTGGATTAGGGGTTCCTATTCTACCTATTTACTCTGTGCCACATAATTTTGTAGCAGGATAACTTGTCAAGCTATTAATGACTGTGTCCTACTCTTGCAAGGGTCTCTTCTCAGAAGGATAAAAGAATAACTCTCTCCTCCAGAAAGTTCTGAGTTTCTGATCCCAGTAATTATTGATCGTTTTTATATTTCTTGGCTTCAAATGAACTTGCTTAGCACCATTTGCACAATCCTACCCAGGTTCTTGTGTTGGGTGGCTATTTATATCCGTGTTTATGAGAGAAAGAAGAGAAAGTGGTGAGGGATCTGGGTGACAGGTGGAAAAATGGGATGACCCCAGGGTAGTGGTGTTGTCAAGGGCTTGAAAAATGGGGTGTTGTGATGGGTTTCATAATTGACACTCCACTGGGTAGAGGCAGTGGGACTTCGGGTTTGGCTAGTGTGTTTGCTACAAAGAACAAAATCAAATACCAGTGTCATAATGTCTTCAGCAAAAGATGTTATTGCCCAAACATGGCAAAGAGACTGGAGTCATCTGCCTTTGATTGGACCATGTGGGCTTGGACAATGAGCATCCTACAGGTAACCATAAGGGACTGAACATAACGACTCTCTCCTAAGTATCTGATAACATTGTACACCCTGCAAAATTGGAAAATGAGCTCCTGCGATAACTAAATCATTCTTACCCTATGAAATGGTGGCTGAGAGCCAGATTTACTTTAAGTGAAAAATTTAATATGCTTTTTCTGCTACTTCGTGCTGTGGAACACATTTATGATTTTATATTATTATCCCATTTCATCTTCACTACTCTTCAAATAAGGTATTGTTTATACCTACTGAGGTACAGAAAAAGTTAATGTATGTTTAGTGGGTTACCAGAGACAGTGGAACAAGTGAGAACACTCTTATCTGTGAGCAATCATAAAGGAAACTGCTGACTCATACTGGACTGTCTGGGAGTAGGGATAGCTGCAGGCAGCAATGTTGATGCAGGGCTTCAGTGGATATCACCAGGATTTCGTTGTTTCTATATTTTGGCTCTCTCTCTTTTCCATGCTGGCTTCATTCTCAGGTTTCAGGTGGTGGCTGGATGACTGGTAGCAAATTGAAAGCTATAACCTGCCAGGTTCAAGTACACTGAAAAATGTGGTGCTTTCTCACAACAGTCCCTGCAGGTGGCACCAATTGGATCATGTGCCTGCCCCTAAAATAGTAATTGTGGCCAGTTGAGTGGAATCCTTATTTTGGCCAGGACTGAATAGAGCTGTGTGAGTAGACAAATCCATAAGCACATAGAATGAGACAGAAAAATGGGGAGAGTTTCCTCTGGGATCAGTAGAAGCACGATTCATAGAAAGTGGATGAATGAGAGGTGACAAAGTAAAACAAAAACAAAACAGATGTTCTACAGACCTTTCTAATAGCCCAACTTTTGACTGGGCTCAAAGCCACACTACTCCCCCTTTAAGCATTGAGGTTTTTTGTCAAGTCTGAAAGTAGATACGTTGGAAGGTAGGTAGAGTGGTGGACAGGGGCTGTGGCAAGGATATTGAGTAAGGGGAAAATATCTGAGAAACTTCTGCCTTCCTTTTGCTAGCCCATCCATTAAGCTGACTTCTCAATTTCTCGGTCTTCAGGTCAGATTCCTTTACCTTTACTCCAGTATGGCTATGGTGAGAACCTCTAGACCTTGCCACCTAGGCAGCAAGAGCTGCCTCCTGAATAACAGAGTGTCACATCCCATCCTTTGACTTTTACTTCTAACACTTCTAGCTCCTTCATATGTCAATTTTTTAACCTTGCCCAGACCTCCAATCCTTTAATCCTTTTACCAGCCACTTTTTGCTCATTTCCTCCTTTACCACAATAGACATCATAATCCATTGCTTAAGTAACACCCTAAATATCCCCACCCCTTTTCCTTTCATCATTCCTGCCTAGCAAAGCCCCAACTCTCTCTCTTTTCCACACCTGCCATTGACTGAAGTGGCTCAGCTTGTGCATAAAATCATACAAATCTATATATATAAAAGGCTAAGCAACCGTCCGACAGGCCAGTAGGTGTGATGCACACTGACCACTAGGAGCAGATGCTCAATGCAGGGTTATGTTGATGGGGCACTGTCGGCCCTGATTCTGGTTTACTGCACACTTGTGCTTGCATTCCACACCCTGTATGACAGCAACTTTGCAGAGTGCCCTCTCGCACTCCAGGAGAGCAGGTTTCAGTCTGATCCCCGCAGACCAGGCTGAGGGACCCCACCTGCCAGAGGGACGCTGCTCACTCCATAGATGCCCTTTGAGCCACAGTGCTGCACCAGGTGTAGCAGGCCTGGGAGGGACCGCAGGAGGTTGGCTCCAGGTGTGCCTGGCCCGTGTGGCCCAGTCCCACTCCGCTGGCAACCTTCTAATTTATTTCCTTTCAATGTGCACAAATCTGTGCATTGGGTTACTAGCATTGGCCGGTACATATGACACGCACTGGCAATTTAAAAATAAACGTTGACTTGTGCATGTGCGATATTTGTCCCTGTCTGACACTGGCCTCCCATTTAAGTTAATTCGAAGAAAGTTTCCCATGATGCCAGCATTTGCAATAACTATTAATAAATCACAAGGACAAACTGTAGAAAGGGTAGGAATGTTCCTACCTGAACCCATTTTCGGACACGGTCAGTTAGATGTTGCTTTCTCTCAAGTTCAAAGAGCGTGTGTTGTTACTAGTAAAGTTAAATTTGTAAGCACTTCATCACAAGGGAAATTAGTCAAGCACTCTGAAAGTGTTTTTACTCTTAATGTGGTGTACAAGGAGATATTAGAATAAGTTTAATCAATTTATCAGTCATTGTTTTTATCAATGTTGCTTTTATATCATTTTTATTAGAAAGGGCAAGTAGCGATACTAAAATATTTCTTCTAATTTATTTCCTTTCAATGTGCACGAATCTGTGCACTAGTGAGTCTATAACTACAATACCGTTTGAAAGGTAGTTATTACTTTATTATTTCTAGGTATGTTTATTTACACATTTATTTATTGAATGCGTACTAAGTGCTAGTAACTGTGGGGCTCACATCATTGTTTTCTTAGCCAATACTAGCACTCACATCATTGTTTTCTTAGCCAATACTAGCACTCACATCATTGTTTTCTTAGCCAGTACTAGCACTCACATCCTCCTCAAACCGTTTCAGATCTTTCTACTCTCCTTATAAACGTCTGTCCCTGCAGGAACTCAGCAAATGTGCTGGATGCCCTAAAGGCAACCATGATGGAATGAATATCAAAGGCTCTTCCCAAGCTTGTTTGTTTTTTGTTTTTAACTGTATATCCCACTAATTAGGAAAATGAACTTCTATAACTAAAGCCTCCACTCTCTCTTTCTCTCTCTCTCTCTCTCTCTCTCTCTCTCTACCTATCTTTTCTTCCCCTACCTCCTCCTCCCTGACTGGGATATGTGTCCTTATGTTGTAGGTAATGGGAACGGCCACAGGTGTTAGACTGGTGAGGTCGGACTGGATCTGAGTTCCGAAACTTTAGTATTTGGGGTTCTGGCTAGGAAAGAATTCAGAACCGAGACTCAAACTATAAGACAGCATTGATTTGATAAATTATAGAAGTAGAAAAAATAATTCCTAGAAGAAATGAGTTTAGGAAACAAGTTATAGAGGTAAAGGAAAGGCCCTTGGAGTTTGGGAGTGAGGAAGCTAATGGTAACATGCCTGGGGGTGTGAGGAGATAAGGGAAAGGCAAATGCATGGGCGTGTTCCGGGAGGGAGAATGTAATGAGTCCTCTGTCCTAAGAGTGTTAAGGGTGGAGATTTTCGGGGAGGTCCTCAGGGAAGATCTTAATAGACTATTCAGCAGTTTTTCAGGCCTGTCCTTTCAGGGTTGTAGTCTCCACTCATGATTGGTTGGCACCAGGGCAGGGGTCTGAGGTCAGCTGTGGCTGGTTTTGTTGCTCTTCTGAGCCTGGAGCAGAAGTGCAACTAAGGTTAGATATTATCTCTAGAGCAGAGAAGTCAGGGGTCCAAACTGCATGACCAGTCATATGCAAGGAGAGGAAAGGTCACCCCGGGGGCGAGGTCCCACCCTACATTTGTCCTCTGCTAGGCACCCAGGGTTTTCTGCTTTGGTGACCTTCTGTACCTGGCCCATTGTCCTTGCTCTGCTGGTGTCTGTCCAACTGCCTTCCACACTTACACCTTCCTTCACAGTTTTCCCACTTTTGCCTTATCTATCTTCCCTTAGAATACAGACCATGTCTATTCTTTTACTACTCGGTTTCCAGCATCTTAGCATCCAGTGGGCTTCCACAACCTTTTGAGAACACTAACGGGCCAGAGGAGGACCACCTGGGCTGGAGGCCCATCACTCCGTGGTGGGGGCGGGGCTACGCCAGGGGAGGGGAATGAGAACAGCACCTCCTAAAGTGGGAAGTTGTGGGGTTTCACCTGGGGCGGTGAATTTAATCTCCACTGCTTCTGTGGAACAACATTTTCAGTTTATCCTTGCAGAAGAGGTTCCGGCAGGACTTTTGGGACTCCTTGAAGGACTTTTTAGAGTCTCCTGTGCTAACGTGCTCTTGCAAGGTTCCCACCTTTTCGGTAGGTGTTCCGGGCTCCTGCAACCACGTCTCTGAGGGCCACTCTCCAGCAAGGGGCCTGGCTTCCCTGGATCTTCATGTCTGGCCCAGATCCAGTAGTTCCTCAGAGAGCAGCTCAAAGCTGGGCCTGCTGGACATGGGAGTTGTCTTCTCCATCGTCAGTGGACGCAGGTCACCATCATCACCACCTTCATCACTCCTGTGGGAGGCGACAGGGGACACTGGCTGCTGGGCCTGGGGTAAGTCAGTGAACCTGAGTCCCACATCTCAGTTCTAACAGGATGTACGAACTAAGACCGGCCTGCTAGGGTGGCTCTGAGGAGTTGCATGAACAAGAAAACTGCTTTTCCACTGGCAGAGTGAAAACGATCCCCTGCGGATTGGGTGCAGAGTGTGGCGGTAAGGCAGAAAACCTGAGGCAGCTGTCTTGCCATTTGTGACAATGTGGGTGGACTTTGAGGGCGTTCTTCTCTGATGTGATTTAATAGGTGCGTCTAGGTGCCTTTATTGGTGCCCTGTAATAACTTTATCTTTTTAAATTTTTGTATTTTTGAGCATCAGCCATATATTACATATTGATCTAGACTCTGATGGGTATACCATTGAAAAAAATCAATTGACCAAAAATAATAAAAAGACATATAGAATAATAAATTTTGTTAAAAAAAAATCTTCCAGGGCAAATTATTTTCAAAAGTAAGAGAAAAATAAATAAAATTGTTGATAAGAGCATATATATATATATATATATATATATATATTCAATCCGTATTCTATAGCTTTATAAATGTATATTGTCAAATATATAGCACTTTTATTTCCCAGAAAGGCTGTGTGATACTGAATGGAGCCCTAAGATGGGATTCTGTGAGGGTAGGTCTCTCATTGTGGATACGTATATATATATATATATATATATATATTCAATCCGTATTCTATAGCTTTATAAATGTATATTGTCAAATATATAGCATCTTTTAAGGTTATTATTTAAGAAATAGGATAAAATCCACAAACATTAAAAACCAAAAAAAAAATATTTTGGCATCTCATTTTAGTTAATAATGCATATATAAATGTTCTCTTCTGGCCAGATCCATTAGCAAAAGGAAATTCAATCTTAATAGACTCTTTGCAGCATGATTTCTCTTTTCTGTATAATAATGCGTTGCTTAACAATGGGGATGTGTTCTGAGGAATGAGTCCTTAGGTGATTTCCTCTTTGTGCAAACATCATAGAATGCAGTTACACAGACCTAGATGGTATAGCCTACTACACACCTAGACTACAAACCTATACACAACACATTATCCTACTGAAAACTGTAGCCAGTTGTAACATATTGATAAGTATTTGTGTATCCAAACATATCTAAACAGCCCTGGCCAAATGTCTCAGTTGGTCGGAGTGTTGTGCTGTCCACCAAAAGGTTGCGGGTTCAATCCCTGGTCAGGGCACATATGGGAGGTGGTCATTTCCCTCTCATATCACTGTTTCTCTCTGTCTCTCACTCTCTCTCTCAAAAAAAAACAAAAACGTAGCCTCAGGTGAGGACTAAAAATATTAAACATATCTAAACATAGAAAACGTAAGTAAAATATGGTATCAAAAATTAAAAATTGCTACACCTTTATAAGGCGCTTGCCACAAAAAGAGTTTGCAGAACTGAAAGTTTCTCTGGGTGAGTCAGTGAGTGAGTGGTGAGTAAATGTGAAGCCTTAGGACATTACTGTACACTACTGTAGACTTTTTATAAACACTGTACACAAGCATCACCGCAAAACGTAAATTGTGCTATGACATTATGATGGCTACTAGGAGCTAGGAATTTTTCAGATCCATTATAATTTTATGGGAGCACCATATATGTGATCTTTCATTGACCAGAATGTCATTATGCCATGCATGACTAAGTTTAGGAATATTATCCCTAACTCCTTTGTGCTTATAAGAAAAATTCAAACAAATAATAGAATGAAATTCCACTGCTATTCTCTTGAGAGCCACAAAATTATGAAATTATTGTATAAGCACTTTTATCTTCAATAAAAGATTGGAGTTCTAATTTCATTCTGAAATTGAACTTTATTTTTCTGATACGGAAGACATATTATAGGAAAACAACAAAGCTAGTTTCTGTTCTTGCTGCTGCCATTTAACAGTAATGAGGATGAGTATAAAATTGCAAATGTGGTATAAATATTAGATGGGAAATAGCGATGTTACCATAATTCCAATGAGCTTTCATTATTTTCAGCTCACTAATTTTTTATAGTTCATGCTTGAAATAGCATTATGCAATCTACAATATATACTAATTGAAACTGTGTCAGCAGTTAGCATTCTATTAACTAGTCTAACTTTTAGGGAGTTTAATTTTAGTTACCACAATCCTTTTGTATAAATACTTTTCCTATGAATTCTTAGTTGTATATGCAGTGTGAATGATGAGTTCTATTATTCCTATTTTGAGAGGTCAGAAGGTGGACAAAGAAGGGTGATTGTACTTGCCTGATATTTATTTGTTTTCTGTTACCAATATTTGACATCATTACACTCATCTGCAGTGAGCTGAAACTAAGGATAAGAAGTTATTTTATTTTAACACAATTTTAAAATTAATTCCTTTTGCTTTTTTAATAACAGACTATTTCATTTTCAGTGATCCTGAATTGACTAGAAATATCAACCTAAGGTTATTGTGCATTTGCCTTCCATAAATCTCTGTTTTCCTTGCTTTCTTTTCTGTCATTGCTTTAAGAATAAATATTAATTTATTCATTGTGTAATAAATTACACAAATCAAAGACAAGTACTTCTAAGATCACTCAAAACATTGTTTCCTTGGGTAAACATTCTTGTACCTAGAAATAGTTCATATATAAAACATAAATCATAATGTTGCAGAAACATGTAGAACCCTTTTGTGTCACTACAAAGTAAAAGAACCAGTGCCCTATCCAAAATAATAGCACATGGAATCTTCCAATCTTCACAATGTATGAGAGAGTCCAACCTATTTCATAATCAAAATGACAGCCCTTTCTCAGATGGTCAACAATGCCTACCTCTGGTCAGGACATGTTTTAGTATTCCTAAACTAATAACTTCATGATTCCGTGTTTAATCAGTGTTTTCTGTGATTATACCAGCACCAATTTCTAGTTATGTTCCCTTGTTCTTGAAATGCTATTTCCTTACTCCCAGCCTCACAGATACTAGCTTTGCAGATATTATTTAAGTTGTTACTGTTTTCCAATCAAATATTTGGTTTTATTTTTGATTATGTATTTATTAACCTGATTTTATTCTCTTCTCAAATTATGAACTTTTTATCCCTTTGTTTGTTTGTTTATTAATCCTCACCTGAGAATATTTTTTTCTATTAATTTTTAGAAAGAATGGAAGGGAATGGAGGAGAGAGAGAGAGAGAGAGAGAGAAAGGGCGAGAGAGAGGGAGGTGAGAGAGACACATTGATTCGTTGCCTCCTGCACTCACCCTGACCTGTTGCTGGGAAACGAACCTGCAACCCAGGTACATGCCCTTAACCAGGAATAGAACCCAGGACCCTTTGGTGCATGAGCCAATGCTCTATCCAGCCAGGAATTATTCCTTTTATTTTACATGTGCATATCACTTTTTTAACTGGATAACACCCATTTTATGGGAAATGCCCACAAAGTACACATAAAGAACAAGTCAGTTATCCCTGTGAGAAGATCCAATGAGTAACCAAAGGTAGCCTCATTTTGAAGGTATCTATGGTCAGCTGAGAGCTGTATGATCTACTGGAGGCATTTCCTTAATCATTTGAATATCTTTTATGATTAGTTCTAAGATGCAACTTACTGTATTTTGGGGAGGAAGACAAGTCAACCTATTCCTTTTATTCTGATTATTGTCCAGGCCTAGAAAGAAGGTAATAACTAAGCTTTTGTCTGGGAAGCCAAAGGTTCTCCAGGTGAAGGTTAGTTTCTTTTGCCCAAAGCTCCAACTAGAAAACTCATCAGTCTCAGAGACTTGAAGTTCAAAGGCATCGTTAGAACTCTAGAGGCCCAAGGGTACTAGCAGGTTTTCATAGCCGGTTCTTGCCAATTTGGAGAATTCATTTTGGCACTTATGGGACAGGGAAGTACAAGCATATAAAATTTCATTTTCTACTAAATATTCAGACGTAGAAGTAACAATAGTAGAAACAATAGTACACTGAATCAGTCCAAAGAGCTGTACACAAAAGGTCATATTACCTACCCACCCCAGTTTCTCCATTCCTCCCAACAGAAATCCCATCAGTTGAATCTAAACACTCCTTCCTTTCATTGAACTGGATAGGATGGTGACTTGGTTCTTAATGTGCTGGGTAACAGAGTAATAAAAGTTTGAATAGCTGCATACCCCTAAAATGCCCCAGTATACTCAAAAAGCACATATGGATTTCATTCCCTCCTTAGCGATAGGAAGACATCAGGTGATTAAGGATGATTAATTAAGAGTGATTAACCACCCTTAATCATCTTTCTCCTAGTAGCTGAGGTTAAGGTAGATAAATGAATTGGAGGTGGAAAATAGAAACAGTATTTTTGAGAATTCATTCAAACTGTCTGGCTGTAAAAGCAAGAAAGATAGAGTAGACCACTGATAGGATATGGTGCCAAGATGTTTAAGAAGGGAAGCATTAGCATATGTAGATAATATAAAGAAATTTAACAATATAAGGTTTATTCCACTATTGTGTAATGGTACACTGGGAATTCTGGCATACAGTGGGTTCTAGAGTCGAAGAACAAATGAATAAATAACAAATAATAAATTAGGACACGTGTTTTCTATTTATCTTACATCAAAATATGTAGTCTCTGGTAGAATTCAATTTGTGTTTTTACTTATTTTAAAATTGAAAGCTGTTCTAAAGCACCTGAATTTAAGCATGAATTTGCATCAACATATTCATTCACTAGAGCAACTGCTTAAAAAAAAAAAAAAGACCTAACCAGCATTAAAGCACTTTTAAATGATCTATAGATAGTTCATATAAGTCACTCTCCTGACAACTCATCCTGCAAAAAATAAAAGTAAAAGGGTTGGGGGAGAAAGGAAGAAGGAAGGAAGAGAGGGAATGAGGAAGGAATGGGGAAAGAAAGAAGGAGAGAAAGAAAATAGCTTTATGAAAATTTTGTAACTTAGTACTCTCATCCACAATAATTTCATTTACGCATACCAATTCCTAAAGCTAAGCAAACTGAAGACTGAAATACAAAGAGAAAGGGCAAAATACACTGGCAAAATTAGTGTGACAGAAGAGAACAAAGAGAGACTTGTGTACAAAGCATGAATTTTGGCTTTATGAATAAAAGTCAATTATGCCATATCAGAAATAGCTGTGTGGTTCTATTCAAGAGAGCTGAACTATGTTTACCTAAAAAGAAACGGTAAGTGGTGTTTTTCTAAATGTGAAGCCATGCGGAACCCTGCTTTGCAATACCAGGAAATCTGCAAGGGGAGTGCAGAGATCAATGTCATTATCCAGAAGGCATTACTGAAATAGATTTTAAATCCTTTGATGTAATTGCTTGCTGAGTTTGCCATTACAGCAGCCCTATCCTTTTGACTGATTGAGGGCCTTTAACTGCTCAAGTTTTACTGAGACTGCCAACATGCTCATGTTGGAATCTGAACGTTAGACAGATGTTTGATGTTTAATTTAACTAATATGGCACACCATGAGTCAACAAAACACATTTTGTGTTAGTGCCAAAAAAAAAAAAAAAGGTGAGGGACAGAAATGCATGCAGAGTTAATCATTCTGTTTCAGCAGACAAGCCTTTGCTTTTAGACTTATTAACATGAATTCTTATTTGAAAACCCTATGGCATTTTTCTTGCCCCTTGAGAAAAGCAGTCTTGATTCCACTAGAGCATTTAGAACTGGAATTCAATGAATAAATTAACAGTGTATAAAATCTTAAAGTATAAGGAACAATGCGTTGAATTTATTTTTTCCTT
Organism: Myotis davidii; assembly: GCF_000327345.1. Lineage (NCBI taxonomy): Eukaryota > Metazoa > Chordata > Mammalia > Chiroptera > Vespertilionidae > Myotis > Myotis davidii. The sequence goes on along the minus strand of NW_006286586.1, from coordinate 364,662 downwards.
TTAGGCAGTACCTGTTTTCACGATTCCTTGAATAAGTTTTATTCTTTGCATGCGTGTTTTTCTTTTTCTACAACTAAGATGAGCAGATAATAATGCACTGGATTAGCTTGTCTTTAGATTTTTCTATCTTGCTGAAGAAAAACTGATTTGGCCAAAACCAGAATTTCATTCATGGCATTTTTAGTATTGATTGTGTCATATATATATTTATACCACCTACTAGAAGATACTTACCGTTTTTTAAATATATTTTATTGATTTTTTACAGAGAGGAAGGGAAAGTGATAGTTAGAAACATCAGTGAGAGAGAAACATTGATCAGCTGCCTCCTGCACACCCCCTACTGAGGATGTGCCCACAACCATGGTACAATGCCTTGACCGGAATCGAACCTGGGACCCTTCAGTCTGCAGGCCGATGCTCTATCCATTGAGCCAAACCAGTTAGGGCGGTATTTATCTTTAAAAAAAAAAAATATTGGTGATACATTCTGTTCAAGAAATAGGGCTAACACTATTAGCTTCTCCAATTTATATAATTTTCCGAACTTCATTTTTTGAGATAAAAAACAAACAAATAAACTATAGGTTATATTTTCAATGTGGTTTTTGCTAAAGCAACTCTCTACATGTCTTTGTCCTTTTTGTCTTAAGTTTTATAGTTAATAGTAATAAGAGCATAGTGGCTGCAATGGTGGGGGTGATAGTAGAGGTTAAGTAATTAAAAGGAAAAAGCACTTGGAAACCATGCTAATGACACTAACAAACATATAGAGAGTCTGATAGGATTGGTGCCTTACTAGGGAACTAGCTTACTCTTTCTCTCTCTACCATGTGAAGGCACCGTGAGAATACAGCTGTTTTCAAGCCAGAAAGAGGATCTTCGCCAGAACCCGACAGTGCCAACACCCTGAAGGTGGACTCCAGCTTCCAGAACTGTGAGCAAGTAAGTTTATTTTGTTTAAGCTGTCCAGTATATGGTATTTTGTTATGGTAGTCTGAGCAGACCAATGCAGAGTGTCACCTGGAGTACCTGCTTACCTATGGGCTGTTCATGTGTCTTAAACATCTCACAGCATGTTTCTGGGCTTTAGAAACATCAGTGAGAGGGAAACATTGATCAGCTGCCTCCTGCACACCCCCTACTGAGGATGTGCCCACAACCATGGTACAATGCCTTGACCGGAATCGAACCTGGGACCCTTCAGTCTGCAGGCCGATGCTCTATCCATTGAGCCAAACCAGTTAGGGCGGTATTTATCTTTAAAAAAAAAAAATGTTGGTGATACATTCTGTTCAAGAAATAAGGCTAACACTATTAGCTTCTCCAATTTATATAATTTTCCGAACTTCATTTTTTGAGATAAAAAACAAACAAATAAACTATAGGTTATATTTTCAATGTGGTTTTTGCTAAAGCAACTCTCTACATGTCTTTGTCCTTTTTGTCTTAAGTTTTATAGTTAATAGTAATAAGAGCATAGTGGCTGCAATGGTGGGGGTGATAGTAGAGGTTAAGTAATTAAAAGGAAAAAGCACTTGGAAACCATGCTAATGACACTAACAAACATATAGAGAGTCTGATAGGATTGGTGCCTTACTAGGGAACTAGCTTACTCTTTCTCTCTCTCTCTACCATGTGAAGGCACCGTGAGAATACAGCTGTTTTCAAGCCAGAAAGAGGATCTTCGCCAGAACCCGACAGTGCCAACACCCTGAAGGTGGACTCCAGCTTCCAGAACTGTGAGCAAGTAAGTTTATTTTGTTTAAGCTGTCCAGTATATGGTATTTTGTTATGGTAGTCTGAGCAGACCAATGCAGAGTGTCACCTGGAGTACCTGCTTACCTATGGGCTGTTCATGTGTCTTAAACATCTCACAGCATGTTTCTGGGCTTCCCAAAGGAGCATCCCAAAATCAAGTGTTCTAAGAGGCTCGAGGGTGAAACTCTAAGGATTAATAGGACCTAGTCACAGAAGCCCATCCCAGACTCATGAAAGGAAGTGGCATTTAGACCCACCTAATGAGGTGAGAAGTAGCATGTAGTTAGAGAAGGAATTGTTAGCAGCGTCTGGAAAACTTCTTTACCACATTTACTATTTGAGATGTGAGAATTCATTGTTCTTTCTTTCCTGGTCTAGGGGGATCTAATTCAAACACATATGAGTAACTGTGTTACCAGGTGTATGTGATTCGTGCTATGGCACCCTCGTGAGATCAGGCAATGGTAAATTTGGTTAAGGGTAAGAAGTCTGATTAGCAGACTTTTAAAATAAATGATATGTCAAAAAAATTAATTTGTAACATGTGTCATATTCATTATATAGGTCAAGTTTCAAGTTATTTTAGCTGTAATACTATCAATTAGCTCTAGTTTAAATTTAGTCAGGGGGCCAGAGGATGTCTCAGTCTCCCCGCATGCTCTAATTTCATTTTTATCTTGGAACAGTCTACATACTAATTCGAGTAACAACAGCTTAAAAAAAACTAAACCAATAAACAACAACGACAAAAAAACCTCTGAAAAAATGATCCATGTTACTATTTAATTGTTATTTTAAAATATAAATGATATTTTCTTTGATAGTTTTTAAGTATTAAACTACAGGTCTGCAAACTATCTCTCCCATTGTTGGTGGGGTTATAGGAGGGCATGGCCACAAACTACATTTTATTTGCTAGAGGAAGAATCCTTATTTATGGAAGGCTCATTTGTCTAGAATGTTTTATGGTAAACAAACCTAGACTCTGTGGATAATGGTTTCCTGAAAAATGTTCCGTGCACATTGTAACTATCTGAGTATAAAATGGAGACGTTTCATGACTGAAAAGGCTCTCTTCTGTGTAAACAGTGTAGCCACGTGCATTTCTTAGAAACATCACATGATAACCTAAGCCAGAACATGTTTTTAAGGAGAGTCAGGAACTAGAATCTATATCGACAGTTAAGGATCTCTCCCTTTTTCAGCTGCACCTCTTAATTACTTATGTCCTTGAAATTATTAGCAAAGCTAATATCAGGTAAGATCGTTGATTTATGTTAATTCCAACTTAACAAACTGATCCTTTGCATTATAGAAACAATTCTATTAACTACCATTTATTGGCTGACAGGTTATTAATATATGCATTTGTTTAACTTGTTAAAAATGATGGAAACATTACTTAATATCTAAAAAAAGACAAAGAATTTATTAGTATATGAAGAGAAAGATAGACTGCTCAGGTACAGTCAACTTTGAGCAGACTGTTGGTTTCATACAGGATTGTAGGGAAGCATTAAGCACGAGAGTGGTTAACATTTTAAAGGTTTAAGTGGGCTGAGAACCTATATGGAAACTGGTTGCTCAGTTGAAATACTTGTTGATTGGTTGCCATCAGAGGCACGTTTATTGTAGTGAGGCTATTCCTGATTGGCTGCCCTTCTAAAATACAGGGCTATCACAAATTGGTTGGCATTCAAAGACGTGTTTACTAAGGAGACTTGCTATTGATGAACTGAATAAATTAAAAGTATGTCCAGTGGCTATTTATATATGCTATCAAAGCTCCACAACAGAATATGGGTCCATTTTTTAAATTCTCCAATTAAAAATGAAAGAAAAGAATGATAAGGAAGGAAAGGAGGGAGGAAGGGGGGAAGGCAAGGGAAGGGAAGGAAAGGAAGGAGAGAGAGAGAG
>NW_006286586.1:359091-360754 GCF_000327345.1 Myotis davidii | reverse complement strand
ACACCTAGGTTTGGGGTTCAATCCCCAGTCGGTCTGCATATGGGAGGCAACCGATTTCTCTCTCACATCTCCATCTCTCTCTCTCTCTAACACATCCTTGGGTGAGGATTAAAAAAAAAAAAATCAGGTGCCTATACTTGTATATAAGGATTTCTGGTACCAAGAATTAACTAATCAGTTACAACCTTATTATGCAATGTGACCAATAAGATGCAACTACATTATATGACATATATTTATGGTTCAAGACAGGGTATTCACACCAAACAGCTATTGTTGTGTAGGGTACTGTCATTTATTAAAATTTGACAATCTAAGGGAAAAGAAGTCAATGCCCCTGACTAAAATATGTCTTAAAAATTCTCGTGGCTCACCAGGATGCTTCTTGCAGTACAGAGTGTGCTGTGGTACATCAGTTGAAAATTTCTGTTTTAGAGGTTCAAGTTGCTAGTTTCATGGATGTATAGAGTAGTCCGGGTCCTATGAGGAGAAGTAGATAACTGATGAGGTTGTATGAATTCAAGTACCATCACAAATTCTAGCTATTCAAAATGTTTCTCAAAGGAAGAAATAAAGATGAGGATCCATTGCTGTGTACTGCTGTTGATTTCATCCTTAGGGGCTAGGAAAGAAATCCCTCTGCCATACGGATGCTTTGAAGGAGCATCTGTATTCCTGAGATGTGAAAATGATCTAAGAAAAAAAGGATCTGTATTTTATATCTTCTTTAGCCCACTGAGTTTCATCATAACAAAATGTTTTAACACTACCTGCTATTATTTAATTTTATACTCTCAAATTCATATATTCAAGTCCTAACCACCACCCAGTACCTCCGAATGTGACCCTATTTGGAAGTAGAGTTGCAGAGATAATAAGTTAAGGTGAGGTCATTAATGTGGGCCCTAATCCAATATGACTGGTATTCTTATAAAAAGGGGAAATTAGGCCCCACCCAGGTAGTTCAGTTTGTTAGGGCATCGTCCTAATAAAACCAAAGTTGTGGGTTCAATCTCCCATCAGGGCACACACAAGAAGCAATCAATGAATCCATCAACAAATTGATGTTTCTCTCTTTCTGCCACTCTCGCTCTTATAGCCTCTCTCCCTCTCTCCTTTCCTTTCTCTCTAAAAATCAATTTATAAATCTTAAAAGAGGGGGCAGGGAATTTGGATACAGAGACAGATACACACATAAGGAAAATGCCATGTGAGGATAAGGCAAGAATCAGAGTAATGTTTTTATAAACCAAAGAATGCCAGTGATTGTCAACAAACCACCAGAAGCTAGCATTGAACAAATTCTTCCTCACAGTCCTCAGGAAAAAAAACAAAAACCCTGCTGATACCTTGATTTCAGAGTTATGATATCTAAAACTGTGAAACAGTGAATTTTGGTTGTTTAACCCAGGTATTTTTGTGAAGGAAGCCCTAGCAAACTGATAGAGATAGAGAGCTATAGAGAGCTAAGCCGCTAGACCAGTGGTTCTCAACCTTCTGGCCCTTTAAATACAGTTCCTCATGCTGTGACCCAACCATAAAATTATTTCCGTTGCTACTTCATAACTGTAATGTTGCTACTGTTATGAATTGTAATGTAAATATCTGATATGCAGGATGGTCTTAGGAAACCCCTGTGAAAGGGTCGTTCGACCACCAAAGG
>NW_006286586.1:358201-359070 GCF_000327345.1 Myotis davidii | reverse complement strand
TCTGATATGCAGGATGGTCTTAGGCAACCCCTGTGAAAGGGTCGTTCGACCGCCAAAGGGTTCGTGACCCACAGGTTGAGAACCGCTGCACTAGACAGACAGACAGAATTATTCTTCACAACATTAAAGTATTCAACTAGAGGCCTGGTGCATGAAATTCATGCAGGGGTGGGGATTCTCTCAACCCGGCCTGCACCCTCTCCAATCCAGGACCCCTCAGAGGATGTCTGACTGCCTCTCACAATCCAGGACCACTGGCTCCTTACTGCTTGCCTGCCTGTCTGACTGCCTGGTCGCCACTAACTGCCTTTGCCTCACCCTGTACCCGGGACCCAGGATTCCTTCCTCCAGCCAGTCACAGGCACCTGGGACCTCAGGGTGGGTGGCTTGTCCCTCCCCTAGGCCACAGGTGCAGCCACTAGTGCCTGGGACAGCGGGGACTGTGGGGCATGCGGATTGTCCCTCTCCTGGACCGCAGCCCCGGTTGCTGGCACCCAGGACCACGGGGCGTGTGGATTGTCCCCCTCCCGGGCTGTAAGCACAGGTGTAGCTGCTGGTGTCCGGGACCATGGGGCAGGCAGCTTGTCCCTCTCCCGGGCCGCAGCATGGCTGGTCCCCATTCCTCTCTCCCAGGGTTGAGTGTCTGAGCCCTTATGGCACTAAGGCATGAGGGCATGATGACCATTTGCATATTAGCTCTTTATTATATAGGATACCATTTTTTTAAATGCTACATTTTTAAAAAATGTTGTGTTACTTAGGTGCCTTGCCAGAAGTCACAAATCTAGAAAAGCAGTAGGATCAGAATTTAAATCTATATCTGTCTAACTTCACACCTCTTGTTCTCTCATTTACACTATTCTGCCTTC
>NW_006286586.1:353145-357920 GCF_000327345.1 Myotis davidii | reverse complement strand
CCTAGAAGTGGAAACAATTCAAATGATGGTAATTCATTTATATAATAAACCAAATGAATTTCATCTTCTTTCATGTGAGCAACGTGAGTTCTATTGTTAAGCCCAGAAAAGCCAACCTTATTCCTGGTGGTCCATTGCAAAAGCAAATTCAAATTAATTCCAAAAAGCTTGCTTGATAAAGTCTCATGTTCAAGCCCGAAGATAGAAGCTTTGGTACACATCACCAAGTTTTTGTTTTGTTTTGTTTTCATTTCTTCTCTTAACTTGAACTCCAATTTTTTTAAAGAATAAATCACATATCCTTTCAATCAAACTTTCCATGCCAGTGCTTCATTGCATAATCAATTGGCTTTCAACCACAATTCAAATTATTGACCGTAGTCTGACAAAGATTTGATTTATAAGTATAGCATTCAATCTCCAAATATGGACACCATAATTTTCACTCTATACCCACATCACAGTGCTCCAACAAGAGGGAGAATCTAGTTTCCTTCCCTTAATTCTTAACCGGCCTTACTGTGTTGCTCGACCTGTATAATAAGGCAGAAGTGATGTTCTGGAAATCCTTTGAAGCTTCTGACTGGATTTACTACAACACTCAGCTCAGGGACACTACCTCTGGAAGCCCATCTTCCTTGTACTGAAAAGCCCACTTACATCAAAAGGCCACATGCCAACACAGGAATCCTAGTCAACAGCTCCAGCCAACAGCCATCCTCAACTGCCTGCCATGTGAGTGAGCTACCTTGGATGACCAGCCCAGACAAGTCTTCATCTGACTGAAGCCATATGAGACACCAAGTGAGAACATCCAGCTGATGCCAGACAGCTCATAGTACTATGAGATGTAATAGTATTGTTTTAAGATCCTATGTTTTGGAATTGTTTGTTACCCAGAAATGAAGTTGTCTCTATGCCTGAGTAGTATTCCTGAAAAAACAGGAATTCCAGATATTATTTCTAGGTACCTAAAAGCAGAGAATTTTCACCAATGTACTCTTTGTAGAATCCTGGCCACTTGTGATGGAAGAAAGCATCTGTCTGATCAACTGGCCCAAAGAGGTAGAACTTTGAAAACTAGTTAATTTGTTAGAGAAATTATATTTTAAAAAATAAGCAATTAAGTATTGTTCTATTTAACAAATGCTTTATTTTTAACATCTATAGCTAATTACATCCAGTGTCATTTCCAATTATGGTCTTTGCACAGTGGGTAATCACCGCTTTATGGAATCAGAATTTGAATCTTTGCCAAACCACTTAGAGTCGGCATGAACTTGGAGATTAACCTTTAGCCTTATTTTCTCATTTCTAAAATGAGTATGATGATGGCACATTACTCACGGAGTTTTAGTGAATCTTAACTGAGAGTATGTATGTAAAGCATGTAGCACGTTGCTCAGCACATGAAAATCATTAACTGCTAGTTATTGCTAGTCTGTACGGAAATTTCAGAAACATATAATAATATACCTTCCAATAAATAAATACAAGATGTAAGAACAGGGTTCACTATTGTCTACCTATGAGAATAGTTGTTAATTGTCTCTGGGAGTTGATAAATTATTAGTTAGTGTGTGTGTGTGTGTGGTCAGAGAAAGGAAGATTGCTTCTCTGGTGCACAGAGTTTTATCAAAGTCTTTTTGTGAAACCATTACCATAGAGTGTTCAGGCTCTTCAACCCTTTTGGCACAGAATAGAATTGATCCTTAACATTTGCATTCCAGTCACAGTTAAGTATATGACTACTTGCACCTTATTTCATTGAAATGGGGGTTTAAATCCAATTATTTGCCAAAATTAGGGCTAAACAAATTTTCCAGATATCTTCTATGACTAAATTACTTAGAGTAAAAAATATTAACAGCCCCGTTTTTAAATTTTACAGACCAGAAAACATTTATTTTGTATCAGTATTAGAAGATACACTGTCATTCAAACATAATTAAAGGGACTTTTCCTAAGTACAAAAATATTGTTTAAGAAATTCTATTGCTAAAAACTTTATATTTTATTTAAAGTGTTCCTTCCAAAAAAAAGTAAACATAAAATGTTCCTTCCATTCATATTTATAGTCACTGAAATTTTTAAAATTTGAATTAATACTATATATAAGTTGTTTACTTCCAGGTACATGATTTAAGCCAACTCATAAATTTTTTTCAGTATTTTTCTCTCTCCATTTTAATTTATTTATAAGGACACTTTATATTTGCTTTTTATTTTTCCTTCCTTGCTCTGAACTTAGCAGAAGAAACAGTACTCTGGACAATGAGGAAGTCATACTTACAGAGATTGGACAATAGCAAATATTAAGAAGGCTATTATTGTAATAAACTCCTAAATGGTGTCTCTGCTTCCATTATTGCAGTGATTCTCAACCTGTGGGTGGCGACCCCTGTGGCAATTGAACAACCCTTTCACAAGGGTCGTCTAAGACCATCCTGCATATCAGATATTTACATTATGATTCATAGCAGTAGCAACATTACAGTTACAAAGTAGCAACGAAAATAATTTTATGGTTGGGTCACAACATGAGGAACTGTATTTAAAGGGCCACAAGGTTGAGAACCACTGCATTATTGGCTCATCAAACAATTCTCAACACAACAGTCAGCGTGATCTTGTAAAAACTAAAGTGAGGTCTTGCCACTAATATGACCCATCCAAATAGCTTTCCACCCCACTCAAAGTAGAAGTCAAAGTTATCACAATGGCCTGAAGCCCTACTTAGCTGCTAACCATCTCCTACTTCATTACTTTTCTTTTTTAAAAAATATATTTTATTGATTTTTTTACAGAGAGGAAGGGAGAGGGATTGAGAGCTAGAAACATCGGTGAGTGAGTAACATCCATCAGCTGCCTCTTACACACCCCCCACTGAGGATGTGCCCGCAGCCAAGGCACATCCCCTTGACCAGAAGCAAACCTGAGACCCTTCAGTCCACAGGCCGACGCTCTCTCCACTGAGCCAAACCGGTTACGGCTACTACTTCATTACTTTTTTTTTTTTTAATATTTTTTTATTGATTTTTTACAGAGAGGAAGGGAGAGGGATAGAGAATTAGAAACATCGATGAGAGAGAAACATCGATCAGCTGCCTCCTGCACACCCACCACTGGGGATGTGACCGCAGCCCAGGTACATGCCCTTGACCGGAATCGACTCTGGGACCTTTCAGTCCGCAGGCCGACGCTCTATCCACTGAGCCAAACCGGTTTCGGCTACTTCATTACTTTTCTATTGTCATCTCTTACTATTATTTTCCAGACTCACTCTACTACAACTACACTTGCCTTTTAGTTTTTCATTTAATTCAGACACACTGAATGTTCAGATACACTCTTACTTCACTGCCTTTGAAATTGCTGTTACCTCTGTCCAAAATGCTTTCCTTCGTTCACTCATTCACTTTCCTCATGTAATTATATTTATCACTTTTTTATGAGATAAGCACTTTCTAGTTTGGAATACAGTAGTGAATAAGACATTCAAAAATCACTGTCCTTGTAGTACTTATATTATAATGGGTCAGTAAACAAGATCTATACTAATAAAAGGGTAATATGCTAATTAGACCGAATGTCTTCCAGACGTCCTTCCAGACAAAGCCGCAGCAGCTTCCTGAGCCTCAGCCCTCACCGCCAAGGCTCAGGCAAGCCGTGGATGGTGGCTGCTGCTGCGCGGGCTGGGCTGAGGCTCATGCAGCCACGGCAGCTGGCAGTGGCAGCAGCAGCGTGTGACGGGGGCAGTGCCTTCCCATGATCGGCTGGTCACCTCACACAAAGGGAGGCCGGACTATGGGGAGCAGGCCTAAGCCATCAGTAGCAGATCCCCTGAGGGCTCCTTGACTGTGAGAGGGGGCAGGCTGGGCTGAGGGACCCCCCTCTGCAGTGCAAAATTTTCATGTACAGGCCTCTAATAAATATATATAAAGAGAAAGAATTATAAGTACTAAGGAGAAAAAATAAAGAAGGGATGGAAAATAGAAAATATAGGAAATGAGGACACACAGAAAAATATTAGACAAGTGACTTAAAATGTTATAATTTCAACTAAACAATCTCTAACTATATTATTTAATATTACAACACTTCCTTCCCCTCCACAAATATTTCTTCCCTGAATTATTTTTCTTTATATCAACTATTACTACCTAATATAGTTTATATTTTAGTTATTCTGTTTATTTTCTGACTCTAGTTACTGAAATATAACCTCTATATGGGGCGATTTTGTTTACTGATGTTTACCTATAATCTAGGACAATGCCCAGAATGTGGTAGTCAATAAATATAGGGTGTCCCCCCCAAAAATGTATACACTTTGATTAATTGTAAAGCAGTATTTATTAAAATACATTTCATTTTCAAATTTGGGCTATCAGCTGTTAAAGTGTGTATACATTTTGGGGGTCACCCTGTATTTGTTGATAGATGATAAAAGTAAGAAAATCCTATGTATTAAAAGCCTAATATGCTAAGTGTCAGGTTGTCCAGTTGGCCATTCAACCAATCAAAGCATAATATGCTAATAATATGCTAAGGCCGCTCAACCACTTGCTATGACATGCACTGACCACCAAGGGGCAGACAATCGACTGGTCAACCAGTCGCTATGATGTGCACTGACTGACCACCAGGGGGCACATTCTCTGACCGGTAGGTTAGCTTGCTGCTGTGGTGGAGCCCAACCACGGGGCCCCCCTCACCCCCCTGGCTGGCCAACCTCCCGCATCCCTCCCTGGCCCCAATCATGCCCTGGCAGA
>NW_006286586.1:350177-352771 GCF_000327345.1 Myotis davidii | reverse complement strand
GTTATTCTCTCTCATCATTAATGTTTCTATCTCTTTCACCTTCTCCCTCTCTGAAATCAATAAAAAAATATTTTTTTAAAAAAATAGATACATAGATACATAGATACATAGATAGATGATAGGTAGATATGGCATGGAAATGGAGAAAAGGGAACCCTTCTGCCTTAATGATGGGATTATAAATTGATACAGCCCCTATGGAAAACAGTATGGAGTATTCCCCCAAAATTAAAAATACAACTACCATATGGTCCAGCAATTATACTCTGGGACTATATCCAAAGGTAACAAACACTTGAAAAAATATCCACATCCCCATGTTCATAACAGCGTCATTTACAACAGCCAAAAAATGGAAACAGCCTAAGCATTTATAAATGGATGATTAGATAAAGAAGTTGTGAGATATATACAGGGGTGGGCAAAAGTAGGTTTATAGTATGTGAAAAACAGAACTTATTCTTTTATGATTATTTATTAATTATTGTATTATTTTCCATATGAACAACTATAACCATACTTTTGCTGACCTCTGTATGGAATGTTACTCAGCAGTTAAAAACAAAAGAAACAAAAGAAGGACATCCTACCATTAGAAACAACAGGGATGGACTTGTAAGGCATTGTACTAAGTGAAATAAGTCACAGATACGTGCTTTATGATCTCACTTATATGTGGAGTAAAAAAATATATATTTTTTTTTAAAAAAAAAAAAAAAAAAAAAAAAGGAAAAGAGACCAGACTGTGGTTATCAGAGGCAGAGGATGAGGAGGAAGCAGAATTGGAGAAAGGTGATCAGAAAAACAAAAAAACAGAAACTCAGAAAATTTCAGTTATAAGATAAATAACTACTAGGGATATGTACAACATGACTATACTGTGTTGTATGATACATAGGAAAGATGTTAAGAGAGTATATCCTAAGAGTTCTCATCATACAGACATGTTTATCCTTTTTCTTTCTTTTTGATTGTATCTATATGAGATGATGCATGTTAGCTAAACCTATTGTGGTAATCAATTTACTATATTTATATAAACTAAACCACTGTGCTGTACGCCTTAAACTGATACAGTAAAATATGTCACACTTTTCTTAATAAACTGGAAAGAAATCATGTGAACATTGATTACAATAGTCAAGATTAAAAAATCACCTAAAAAGCACAAATGGTCAAGTTATCATTATATATCTATATAGAGAATTATTTGCAGTTATTAAAATCGTGTTTTAAAAGATAAATTAGTGATTTTAAAAAAAAAAAAACCCTCTCTATATATTACAGGGGGAAAGGAAAGTTAAAAATACAACATAGTCTGGTCTCATCAGTACACAAACCTATATTTACAACTTTAAATGTTGTTTCCTTTGACTGATGGAATTGAGTAATTCTTATTTTCTCATTTTTTATTTTTTTGTATGTTCTGAATTTTTTTTACGAATTTGTCTTGCTTTTAAAATAAAGGGAGTATGCTAATTTCATTTTGTAAAAGAAACATATATGTTGTTTTCTTTATGTTAATGCTAGTATCATCACATTTCTTTTTTGTTCTTTATTGATTAAGGTATTACATATGTGTCCTTACCCTCCATTGTCCCCCACCACACTCCCGTTCATGCCCTCACCCCCCTGGTTATGCTTATATATGTGCATACAAGCCCTCTGGTTGATCTCTCCCACATATCACCTCCCTCCCCTACCTTCCCTCTGAGGTTTGACAGTCTGATCAATGCTTCTCTTTCTCTGGATCTTTTTTTGTTCATCAGTTTATGTTGTTCATTATATTCCACAAATGAGTGAGATTATATAATATTTATCTTTCTCTGACTTATTTCACTTAGCATAATGCTCTCCAGCTCCATCCATGCTATTGCAAATGGTAGGAGTTCCTTCCTTTTTATAGCAGCATAGTATTCCACGGTGTAGATGTACCACAGTGTTTTAATCTACTCATCGGATTTGGGGCACTTACACTGTTTCCAAATCTTAGCTATGGTGAATTGTGCTGTTATGAACATAGTGGTGCATATATCTTTTCTAATTGGTGTTTTTAAATTCTTGGGATATATTCCTAGAAGTGGGATCACTGGGTCAAATGGGAGTTCCATTTTTAGTTTTTTGAGGAAACTCCATATTGTTTTCCACAGTGGCTGCACCAGTCTGCATTCCCACCAGCAGTGCATGAGGGTTCCTTTTTCTCCGCATCCTCTCCAGCACTTGTCATTTGTTGATTTGTTGATGATGGCCAGTCTGACAGGTGTGAGATGGTACCTCATTGTTGTTTTGATTTGCATCTCTCAGATGACTAGTGACTTTAAGCATGTTTTCATGACTCTTGGCCTTTCTTATACCTTCTTTCAAAAAGTATCTATTTAGGTCCATTGCCCATTTTTTGTTTGGGTTGTTTATCTTTCTTTTGTTAAGTTGTATGAGTTCCCTGTAAATGTTGGAGATTAAACCCTTATCGGTGATAACATTGACAAATACATTCTCCCATGCAGTGAGCTGTCTTATTGTTTTGTTGATGGTTTCTTTTGCCGTGCAAAAGCTTTTTATTTTGATGTAGTCCCATTTGTTTATTTTCTCTTTAG
>NW_006286586.1:334626-349888 GCF_000327345.1 Myotis davidii | reverse complement strand
CGCTATCTCTTTTTTCAGTGTCCTGTAGTTTTCTGAATACAGGTCTTTTACCTCCTTAGTTAAGTTTATTCCTAGGTGTCTTCATTTTTTTTTTGTGCAATGGTAAATAGGATTTTTTTTTCGCTTCTCTTTCTGTGAGTTCACTATTGGTGCATAAAAATGCCATAGATTTCTTGGAGTTAATTTTGTATCCTGCTACATTGCCGAATTCATTTATTAAGTATAATAATTTTTGATGGAGTCTTTAGGGTTTTATATGTACAGTATCTCATCACATATCTTAGAAGTCTTTTATAGGTTGAAATAAAATTGTAGTTTTGTTTACTCTCAGAAGTAAATCCAACTCATTTTAGTTCTTAAATTTATATGGTGTTTACTTGAGTGCTGTCAAAGATTAATGGGTAATTCTTTGTCTATGGCTTTCCAGAACTACCTCATTTTAGAAGCAGAGTTGAATAACACATCTTATCATTTTATGCCCCTCTTCTACCAAAAACATCTAACTCTAAAAAAAACAAAAAACACTACTTAACTGTGCCTTTCTTCACAAATATTCTCCATCAAGAATATTTGACTGAAATTAGCTTCTTCTGCCCATTTATCAACTTCTATCTGACCTTAGATTCAGAAGAAAGACTTTTGATTAAAATGACTTGTCTATGAATCTCTTATGTAAATATCTGAGTTGACAGAGAACACAATAATCTTTAAGATTTTAAATTATTATTTCAGCCCTGGCCAGTGTGGCTCAGTTGGTTGAGTGTCAACTCATTCAATTCCTGATCAGGGCACATACCCAGATTGCAGATTTGAGAGGCAAGTGATCTTTTTTACTTCCTTCCTTCCTTCCTTCCTTCCTTCCTTCCTTCCTTCCATCTATCATCTATCTTTATCTCCTTCCCTCTCTAAAAAAAATGATAAAACATATTTTAAAATAAATATGTTATTATTTCAACTTCTCCCAATTTGTCTTAAATATGAAATACCACATCTAAATATTTAAAACTTGTTACATGAATTTATATGATTAAATAAATTAAAACTTAGACAGTAGTGCGATAAGCAAATGAACCTTCATTCTTTTGTAATATAAAATATAATCATGATATCTTGAACCTAATAATTTCTTATTAAATGGCTACTCTGTGCATATTATTATATTCTCTGCAAGAAGTATAATGAGATATTTGGGAAAATTGAATTTTTTTTGTTGTTTAAATTTGTGTGATAGCCAAAATAGTGAAATGCTTGCTTCTAAATTAAAGTGCAATAAATCTGTCTTCAAAAGTAAAGATAAATATTAGCTAGCACAATAGTTCAATACTCAATTTTTCATATCCAGTGCTAATCATTTTTCAGGGTTGATCATCATTCCTCCAGCATTACAAGAGCCTGCAGATTATTACTAAGTTAATCTTGATGGGGAACCGATAAAATAAAAAGAAAAATTATTTTGTGTGATGTTATACCGGTAGTGGTTTATATAGTCACTCCTAATGTAATCACATTTTCATAGCCTCCTAAGTCCTAGAAGTAATCTGTGGTCTGCAATCCGAATAGATGAAAGTAATGAGTTGTGACTTGGACCAATAAATAGAAAAAGAAAGAAACGAAGAACTGTTAGTATGTCACCATGGTGAACTGATTACTATTAGTGGAAAGCCTGAATTAACTGTAAGGTGACCTTAGCAATATATCCATTTCCTTCTGAAACATAATATAGTGATTGCAACTTCTGTGTCATTATTGTAATGTTGCTTTAATAGTATTACAGAGAATCTGGATCATTTTTCAGTCATCAGTAAAAGATGGGTTTAAAATGACTCAAATTTTCAAGGAAAATTATTTTCCTTCAAGGAATGCAAATGTTTCCAAGAACTCTGTTAATAATGCAAGAGGTTTCATAGCCTCACCTAGTGGTCAGGAAGTAATTTACTGCACGAATCACTTACATCAGCAGCTGTAGTTGTGATAAGTATGATTTTAGAGGATGTGGAGTATCATTGTATTCCTAGCTAGTAAGGATACAAGATAAGCATGCCATGGTAAGCAGGAGTTAAATAATAAGCAAGTACCTGTCTATTTAGTAATATTTAAAATAATAGAAATATTCATCTCCAGAACTAAACTGATTTAGAAGTTTCTTTGTCTATTTTAGAGCTGACTTCTTATTTAACACTTATTTCTAGTATTTACATAAACCTTAAGTGGCACTCAGTAAAAAGTTGAATAACATGATCATGTAAAAAGTTGGTGTTTGAGATGACATTAGTGTGACCTCACTCTGGAAAGTGAAATAAAATTTCAAAGAATCTTTATAACTAATTCTGTATTTTGGTCAAATTAGAATATTTATGGTTACAATCCTTCTAGAAATTTGTGGTGCAAATAAAATAGACTGAACATATCTCCAAGCTTAATCCATGCATGTCTCTCCTCACCACATCCCAAATATTCAAGGCGTCTAATTTTTAAGTTACTCATATGCTGACCTTCACCTATCAAAATACTCTTCAAAAAACTTGTTCATAGAAAAGATTTTTAAAAATCATTATTACAGAAATTTAAAAAATACCTGTGACTATACCAAGTTACTGTGAATTTCTACTTAGGCAGCAAGGTGAGCTGATGCATGAAGAACCACCTGCCCTTCAGGTGGTTATTGGGTACTAGGTCACTGATACCGCATCATGTAGTGTAGAAAGCAGATATGGTGCATAACAAACTAACCAGCTGTGAGGCTTCCACTCCTCAGAGATCATGCATCTGGCCTCTTATACAGTTTCACAGACATCATCAATAAACCATAATCAGTGTGTAATGGTACAACAAGATCGCCAACAAGAAGAGTGTGGAAGCCAACCAGTCCATCAGTACTGCCAGTTCACTGCAATTTAGACCTCCTGAGTTGGACATGTTTAGAAATGGATGAGAACCAGCAGTACAAAGAGCAACTATATGGCAGGTGAAAGTGAAGAGAGACCAGCAAGAAATGAAGGAGATATGCCCTAAAGGTGAACCAAACCCCTTAAACAAGGGTGGAGCAGCCAGCCAAGTCTATAGGTTTGGGCAATGAAAAAAAGTAGTGTACATACCAATCTATAAAAAGTCTTATGATTCACACATCAATAATTAACAATCATTTGCCAAATTTAAGTATATAACTAAAAATGACAGCTAAAACATTCATTCATTATTCTATTTAGGATTCAAGGAAACAGAGCATTTCCTAAGTTTTCAATGTTGATAATTATTAATTTTTTAAAATATATTTTTATTGATATCAGAAGAGAAGGGAGAGAGATAGAAACATCAATGATGAGAGAGACTCATTGATTGGTTGCCTCCAGCATGCCCCCCACTGGGGATCAAGCCCACAACCTGGGCATGTGCCCTTGACCGGAATTGAACCTGGGACCCTTCAGTCTGCAGGCCGACGCTCTATCCACTGAGCCAAACCGGCTAGGGCAGATAATTATTAATTTTTACTATATATACCTTTCCAGAATATTTTCATGAGTTTTAATCAACCATGAATTGAGACTCTTGAATCTTGTTACCAAGGAACAAATGTGAATTTATGAATATCCAAAAGGGCTGTACCAATTATGCTGAAAAGTAGAATTCCAAAGGTTAAAAGCAGAAAAAAATCCTGAATTCTTAGAGCACACTGTCCCTGTGGCGATAGTATTCTCCACCCCTGGCAAAAACTGGGCCTCAATCCATGATTTCTAGTTTATCTTTGATAATAAAAATTCATTTTATGACTTTTAGTCACAAGAGGATCATCATTCTGTAATAGAAATTTCCAGTATTTGACAATTTATAAATTATAATTGAAACACTTCTCTTCCATTAGTTTGGACCTGTGAACCCACTGGGGAAAGTGAAGAGTTGGATTAATAGGGCAACATAAACTGGCATGACTCTGTGTTTTGGCTGCCCCAGGTGTTAAGTGGAGATTAAGTGGCAAATAAAATTCAGAAAAATCCTCTCAGTGGTATTGATCTAATCCAGTGATTCTCAACCTTGGCCGCACATTAGAATCACCTGGGAATCTTTTTAAAATCCTGTTTCTGGGCCTCATCCTCCGGAAATTCTATTTCTTTGTTATGGGGTGGGGCCACAACATTAGTGCTATCCACTGAGCCAAACCGGTCAGGGCAGTTATGTTCAATTTGTAACAATGAAATTAGGGGTCACCATAACATGAGGAACTGTATTGAAGTTCTAATGTGTGGCCAAGGTTGAGAACCACTGATCTAATCTGACAGTACAGCAGGGCCTTGACTTACGAGTTTAATTCGTTCCGAGACCGAGCTCGTTAGGGAGCTTGTTAAGGAGCTCGTTAACTCAAATTACTCTATCAACTCAATGCAAAAAATTGGCTGAGAGACAGCTGGTATCTTAAAAAACTCATTAGTCAGGACACTAGTAAGTCAAGGCCCCACTGTACTTTCTACTGGCCCTTCCATACTTAAATCTGACTCTTTGTCTAGTTTACTTGGGAACTCTGAAGACCCATCCACCACCCCCGCTCCCTTTTTCTCCTCCTCTCCTCACAATCCCTCTGCAGATTGGACATCTGTCACCTCAATTCTCTTAGAACAGGGAAATCTTTCTTCTCAATTTATGAGTCCTTCTATGCTTTCTTCTTCTGTCATACTACCTGAAACCTCTTAAATATGCTGTTTTCACCATTCTCTTAGCAGGCAAGTTCCAAGCCAGCTTACTCTTTCAAGTGACCCTCAGAGCCATGGAAAATCAGCATATTTTGCACCCTGAAATTCTGGGAGTGAGTGCAGCCCGTTCTCAAGGCAGACACATCTCATTCGTTCATCAGAGCAGGTCTCAGGCCACAGTTTAGCTTCTGTGGCTCCACAGACTTCATTGGAAACATGAAGCTGCCTTGGTCTTGCTCTGAAACCCTAATCTACATACTTAAGCACACCCCATCCCTCCAGCATGATGGGTTTCAGCTCAACAGCCCACAACAGTTCACGCTTGGTCCCTTCAGTCCTTTTGATAGTCTTGTAATTAATGATCACAAATTGTTCTTAGCCACTTCTTTGCAAGCACTTCTTAAGTGATCTAGTGACTTTCATTTGGAATGTATGGCTGGCTGGCACCTCTTATCTTGGGACCTCTCTTCGTTTGCTTTACCTGTTACAGAAATCTGGGGGCACATAGGGTTTGTTTTACTTGGAAGATGATCCCAGAAACATCAGTGGGGAGCAGAGAAATGAAACTGAGAAATAAAGGAGATCAATGAAGCAGGTTTCTGCTGTGGGCACCTGGAGTGTAGTCCTGCGGGGAAGCTCTGGGAGTCAGGGTAGAAATGTGCTTCGGATTTATCCCCCGCAAAGATCAAGGAAACCAGGTGTTCATCGGTCACTGGTTGAAGGTCTGTTCTCAAGGGAATGGGAGTCAGGGTTAATTTCCAGCTCTTTTGGCATAAAATATCAGATGTGAGGATAGAGTACGTTCTGATCACAGAGAAAGTGCTCAAAGAGGTACAAGTGCTGTCATCTGGAATTGGGATTGGAGGCCCTGAAATGGTAAGGGTGGAGAACGCCTGGACGGAACAGTACCTGCTACAGGGCCCAGTGGATGTCTTGTTATAACAAACAGTTGAACTGACAAATGATAATACTAAAATAGAAAGCGGGTTCTTTAAGGAGCACTGTCTAACTCCATTTTGTTCCTTCCATGCTGTAAGTGGTGTCTGTGAGACCTGTAAACAGTGATCAGCAGCACAAACATTCTATTTGAAACTGATCACAGCGCCTGATCTGAAATCGTTATAGGCTTCTGACCAGGATCTGCTCTAGAAATGAAATATCAGAGTTCCACTGGGTATCTTGAGGCCAAAACACCATAATGAAAATCTCTATTCCCAGTCTCAAATTCTACTCGAATGTAATCTCTGAAGACAAATGTCTCTGTTTTACACATTCTCTACTATGTCATCAGTCTTTTCTTCACAACTCTTTTTCAACTTCTTTGCCATAGTTGGAATCTGCCCCGCACCCCCCCCCCCCCCCCCCCCAGCAACAAGATACCCTTGGCTATGCCTGTCTTTATTCTGCTTTCTACAGCACCCTCTAAATGACTACTACCTCCCCCTTTTATTTAAAACCCTTCCTCATCCTCTGCCACTCATTGTCTCTTTCAATTTGGTTGTCTTCCAGAATTCATTTAGAATATTGGCACATGCTTCATATGTCCATATAAGTAACATATATGATGCCTCTTTCTCACAGTTCTTGCACGCCTTCAGCTTGACGCTCACTTCACTTCCCCTATTCACATCCATAACTGTCATTCCATGCCATCGCCCAGAATCACCCACTTTGAAATCTTACGGTAAACTATCTCTCTCTAGGATTGTAATCCCTGTTATCCCAGTTTTATTAGTCCTCATCTCTTACAATGTCTCGTTCTTCAGGGGTCTTTCAATTTGTCATTTTCTCCTAATCTACAGATTTGTTGTGACATCACTTGGGCTAACCTTTGTCAATATTCTCAGTCCCCTTGCTCTGTTACACTCAGCAAGTAATTCCCTAACTGTCAACAGACCTGCCTTTTTTGCTCCTGTATCAGAGCTGCTTAAAGGCGCTTTTTTAAAAAGGAGAATAAAAGGGAGGAGGAAGAGAAAGAGGAGGAGAGAAAATAATTTTTTTAAATTCGAAATTCACACATACATTTTCTGCAGTTTGTTTTTCCGTAGTATTCTCCTTTCCTTTTTCTACAAGACGCTTTCACATCTCTGCTATTGTCTTCAAACTCCCTAACTCAACACCTACTCAGTCACTCTCAAGGCCATGACCATGTGCTGACCATGATACAGAGAAGTTGGAAAATTTGGGGGAAAATGTGCACAGATTCACACCACCCATTGTATTCATACTTGTTCTTATATTCTTACCTCTAGTTTCAAGGTATGATATTATAAGTAATTATACCAAAGCTGTATGATTTATTTCTATATCAGAGAATTTTATGGGCAACATCTTACTTAAATATGGTAATAACTGTATTGAGGCAGGTGTTGTTATTAATTTAATGTTTTTCAAGGCCACTTAGTAAGCGGCTCGGCTGAAAGTCAAAGAAAGGTATAAATAATTCCGGAACCCATGCCTTCTGTTACTGCAATATAACGCACAGAAACACTTTCCCACCACGGTTCCCAGTTCTATCAGTGTCCACTTCTTGTAGGTTGAGACTCTATCCTGGGTCTTTTCTCTCTACTGTACATGTAACTATTGTGATCTTTTCCCCTCAGCAAAGAAATATCACGTATTTCTTATCTTTTAAGAAAATAGTCCTTCCTAACCCAATCTGCAATCATTTTATTGCCTTTATCTCTGCTTTCTTTCACAACCATACTTACAGAGTCCCATTCTACTCACTTCTTTACATCATTAACTTATTACCAATGATGTATATATTGACTAATTCACCACAGCTGTCCCTGTGTTGTTCAGTCTTTTTCTCATATAATGTCTCTTCATAATCTTTCTTCTCAAAATTCTCCTCCATTTGTTTCTAGGAAAGTATTCACCCCTTCCCTACTTTTCTTTTTATGGTCAGTCCTTTTCATCTTTCCTTTTGGAGTCCTCTTCCTCTGTCCAAACCATAAATATTAGTTAGAATTCCACAGGTTTCTGTCCAATGTGATGGTATTTGGAGATGGGGCCTTTGGAAAGTAATTATGGCTAGATGAGGTCATAAGGATGGGGTCCTCCTGTTGGGATTAGTGCCCTTATAAAAAAAGGCACCAAAGCAATTGCTCTCTCTCTCTCTCTCTCTCTCTCTCTCTCTCTCTCTCTCTCTCTCTCTCTCTCTCTCCACTATAACCACTGATTTGAACTTGTACCTGTACCCTGGTGACTCATAAATTTATATTACAACTCAAACCTCTCATCTTCCCCTAACCCATATATCTAATTCCCTGCTAGACATTTCCACTTACATATTTACTGGAGACCTGATGCACAAAATTCTGCAAGAGTAGGCCTTCCTTCCCGCAGGTGCTGGCATTGGCTTCCCTCTGGCACCCAGGACCGGGGCTTCCCTCGCAGCCCCGGCTTTGTCTGGAAGGATGTCCAGTCTAATTAGCATATTACACTTTTATTATATATTTATATATACTTAGGTTCTTCAAATGCAGCACATGTTAAAAAACCATTTAAAATCATCTACCCATTTATCTATATTATATACCTAATTAATAGTGTCACCATTCATCAATCCTCATAAAGACTTGAGAATCACCCTTAGTTTCCCTCTCATCTTATCTCAGAAGTAGATACTTGACTTGACCTATTTAACATCTCTGAGGTATCCTTCCTCTTATCTTAGTGTCCCTGCTTTCACTTAGGACCTTACCTTTTTCAACTACTTATAAGGCCTCAACTATATCAGTTATTTTCATATCTCTCTGCATTTTGATATTTTGTTTTCTATTCCTGGAATTTCATAAGCCAGCTACACAATCCTCTTTAAATTACTTTTTCTTAAAATTTTAGCAATCTTTAATTCCTTTAGGATGCCCTTCTTTTATTTCTGCTTTATTGAAGTATGACAGATAAATAAAAATTGTATGTATTTAGGTTATACAGTGTGATATATTTTTCTTTTGTGAGAATACTTAACGCCTGCTTTCCCCTTCTTGACCCTTTCAGGGACTCTTCTATTAAATATCAAAACAATTTATCTATTTTTATATCATGGCATTTGTCGTACTTTGTAATTGCTTATATAAATGTCAACTTATTCTAACACTAAATTTTAAGTCCTTTGAGTATAGCAACTTCATATTTATCTTCATTTTTATTCTTAGCAACAAGTAGCACAACTAATTTGTGTTACTTATAGGAAAGTATCCTATTTTAGTCTTCTCTTCCAACATATTAGATAATCAAATCTTAACTAGATCCCCAACATATATATAATTTGCTGCAGCACACTGACTGAAAATCGCTGGAATATATTCAACCATGAAACACTAAATTAACATATACATCTATTTTATTAATGGCAGACACTTTGTGGTTTTATCAAGGTGTAGTTCTTTTAAAAGAGCCAGAGACCAAAATCATAGTAAATATTTTAAGCTCTTTACATCAGCCAAATTTAAATAAAATTAAGTTCTCAAATTTTAGGATCTGGATCTTCTGTATTTTGTTTTTATTTATTTTAAATTTCTTAGTAGAGACGTGATATAATTTAGGTGATTATATTTTGTTTGAATCAAAAATTAAATTATAGAGGTAAAAGACAAGAGCAAGAGTACAAAGTGGAGGTAATAAAGGCCTAATCTCTTGTGGGTATGACATCAAAATACAGGTACAGTTGCACTAAAGACTTATGGGAAACTATTAGTGATAGGTTGAATATGAATGTGAAGGAAAAGGACTTCAAAGTTAATTTTGAAAATGTTGATCCAAGGAGAATGATACAGTCATCATGGCATCATTAATATGAATAGGAATGATGCAAATCTAAATCTTTGTATGGGGAAGAGTAAGTCTAGTTTTAAATTCATTAAGTAGTGATTCAACGTCTTACTGGAGATCTATGAGGATATAAGAAAATGAGACCAAAGCTTTCTTGGCAAATCAAAACCAAAATATTCAATGAGGATGTTCATCATAAAGGCAAAAGTTGCAACCATGGCACAGAAAAGGTGGGTAAAGAGAAGGGAGACATGAATACATTATTATAGAAAGATAACATCATGTTGGTATTTAGGACAATATCTCTTTAGGTGGGGCATGGGACTTTATGGTTAGTATAAGGTAAATAACAAGAAGAGCCACGATTCTTCAATAAAGTTACTAAAAATATCAAGTGAATACTTGATTAAAGACCCTTTCTGATACGAGTTCAGTGAATGCCTTTTATATTCATAGGAATATCAATGGTTCCTAGTCAAAATATTTTTTTTCCTTTGCAATAGTAGTTTTTATTGCTGCCATTATCCCTTTACAGCCTTACAGATGCTCTGTTCTGTTGACTGGCTTAAGAATTCTGTGCCCACCTAACTGGCTCTATTCTTCCTTATTCGCCTCAATGGGTTAAAATGTAACATCCACAAAGTGCCTGATCTCACAAAAATGTAAAAAGATGGGAGAACTTGTTAAATGCACAGGCAGAGGAATCAAAGTGTAGCTAACACCGTGAGTGCCACAAGGGAGCATACCAGGCGGGAAAAGAAACTAACATTCTCAGTACCTGTCACATAGAGATCTATATTCTCATTTCTACGTATGCTGCTATTTACCTGGCAGCCCCTAAGAGCTCTTTGGAAACCACTGTGATTTCTCAAATAAATATGTATTTCAGTTTGCATGCTTATCTTGAGAGCACATTTTAATTACCCAGTAGACATTAACAATGTCTTCCCAGCTGTTACTTTCTATTATGTCCTGTAAATGAGCCTTTGGCTCTTTTTAAGAATGCATCTTTGACCTAAAGATGATGAGGGTGCTCAAGCAGTTGTGACAATAGGCAGTATAGATTCTCATCAGTTGGGGTGAAATAGGCAGATTTTCTAAAAATTACCCTGGTCTATGATTTCCACACATGCACACACACTGTGCTTAATATTTTCATGAATTATGCTCTTAACATATTTGAAATAAAACCCAGGTAGCCTTGTGGAGAAACCCTCTGGACACACACTTTGAATCTATATAGAGAATTTCTTATGCCTCAACTAATCATTCAGGTCACTAAAAGGGACAAGAATAAAAAAAATAAATTGAATCATAAACTACTTTTCTGCTTAATGTTTCACATCATGCTATTATGCTCCTTTGGCTATGTGTAGCACATTCTTATTGAATAAAACAAATTTTATGTCTCTATGATTTTAAACATGTAATGATTAGTTTGATCTGTCAAATTTGGAAAGCTTTCTGTTAATATATGAATAAATTCAAGTCTATAACAAATTACATTGTGATATAGTAATATGTATAACTAAAAGGATGACCTTTTTCTAATTCAGTCGCTTTCACCAATCCTTTTGTCTCAGAAGACCAGAAAAAAAAAAAAAACCCTTGGTTAGTTTCTTTCTTCAAAGCCATTTTGTCTTGAAATACCACAAAAAGAATTTTAAGAAAACTCAGATTATTCCCTATTAGACTTTTATTTTGCCCTTCCAAGATTGTATTTCTAAAAAACAGAAGTCCATCTAAGAATACTTTTTTTTCCATTTTGTAGCAAATAGAAATTTATCCTATAACTCCCTAAAGAAACCTGAGAGAAAATCAATAATCACTTTGACAAGAACAACGCCACTTTCTTTTTAACAGGTCACCTAGCTCCTAGTAACCTGTTCTCCCAGGACAGTTTATTTTGCTCATTACTCTGCTTACCAATCACACACAATGGACAAGAAACCTTAAACTTCAAAACTACTAGGAACTATTTTTTAGTTGTACCGATTTCATGAGTAAGAATCATTATATTTGATATAAAGAGCAGCAGTTGCTATGACCTATCCCATTTAGGTTTGTCTGTTCGATCTGAATCAATAAATGGAGTGAGGCACATTATCTTTTTTAGATGAGTCAGTATAGGATATTGTTTGAAAATATGGTCTTCTAAGCCAGACTACTTGGGGTTTTGAATTCTGGTTCCACCACTTAAATCAGTATCTCTGTATTCTTGAACATGTTACTTAAATATCTGAACCTCAATTTCACCATTGGAAAAATGCAGATAACAATACCAAAAAGATGGTTCTATTTATTTATTTAGATGGTGCTTATAAAACTTTTAGTATAGGGCCCAATACATCGTTGTCCTTAAAAACAGTGAATTATTCTTTTGTTGCTATTGTTATAGTGGTATGCTTCATTTAGAGAAAGAACCTGTATGTTTATATTCAAAATATTCAAGGATAGGGTTAAAACCTGAATGCATTCAACTATAAACCTGATGCTATAATTATCTTTTAAATGTTGAAACGTTTTTTAAATGAATAGACTCACAGCTAAATCTGTAACTCTAAAAGGTCTTTGAAATGTTTTATTGATTTCAAGGGGAAACAAGAGGCAATATTTGAGATCTGGGATAAAAGCTTAGTTCCAGTAGTCGGTATAGCAGACGTTGGGATTGGTTTCCCTGGGTGCATTGCTGTCTGTGGTGGTTCATTATAGGGCCAAATCTGCCTGCTGGAGACCCCACATTGTGTATTTAATCCTCAGCTGAAACTCCATTTCTGACCGTGGGAAATAGTATGCATGGATTTGAGTCCTCCCCTGTAAAATTCTTTTTTTCTCTCTCGCTCTTAAAATTATTTCCAGCTATAATACATAACTTGCGAATTGGCTGCTTCTTAGTAAATCTATGTGATTATAGCAATAGGTAATAGGCAGGTAGTTACAGAGAGGAAGAGGAATTACCACCTGCTAGTAGGGCTCTAAGTGCTTTTCCTGTAATGACTCACATAATCCCCATGACAACCCTATGAGATAGATACTATTGTTACCCCTATTTTACAGAGGAGGGAACACAGACACAGGGAATTTAAGTAACTCGCTGGAGGTAATGGCTCATAAATGACAAACTCAGGCAGCGTGGCCCCAGGGCACTTAAACAGAACCCTACACTGTCTCTGAAAAAGATGACAACTAATCTAGTATAACATTGATTTCTAAAATTTTATCTTAAATAGTAAATCCATTTAGTAGATGAGATCATTGAAAACAGATAAATTAAATGAACAATCCAAGATCTCAGAGCTCTTTTGGGATAAAGGCTGGACGACAGTCCAGGTTTTCTTTCTGTGAATGCTCTTTTGTTCTTCTGCCTCAGAGCCGAGTAGTCACAGGATGGAACAGTAATGAGTCTGCAAACTGCTTGAGTAGCTACATTTTACCTGCACTGGAGAGATCAGCTTATTTCTATAACTAAATAAAATTTTGAAATGCTAGCATTAAACCCCAACAAAAGGCACACCTTTAAATAATGTAATAATGATTGCTTACGTAATATTTAAACAAATTCATTAAATTTGGGTAGAGAATATTGAGATAAAAATCTGTTACGAATATACATTTTGGAATTACTATTTATAATGGCAACTCACCAAGGGATAAAACCAGTTATCTAATTTGCTGTAGTCTTATAGAAATACAGCTATTATAACTTTAAAATATGCTATGAGATAAAGGAATATTTTAAAGCAAATATTAGGTACAGAAAAAATTGGTAAAATAATCTGAACTGCAGATCATTATTGGTTAATTAAATTCTGTTTCATAGATTCAAAATTGACAAGCAGTATTACCACAAAATTATATTAGATAAAAGGAAAAAGGAAAGAAAATAAACTATTAGTGTGTTTTATATTATGCAAGGTTTATTAAGAAACATAAATCTGATCTCTCTGATGGGGTTCTGATGACAGGGTAAGATAAATATATAAAAGTTGGCTCTTCCTTATTTACAGCAGAGTATCAACTGGCATAAATAAAATTAGTATAATGCTTAACATTATGGGATTCAAATACTGCCAACAGTCAGTTATGAGATATGGGTCAAGTTACTTAATATGGAGTCACTGTTTCCTTATCATTCAGATTAAAGAGTTGTACCAGATGATATCTTAGATCCTTTCTAGTTCTAATAGTCTATTTGCTGCAGAAAATTGGTTGATATAGCTGCACCAATACCAATTAATACTGAACATTTGGACTCTTATTTATGTTATGGCCTCCTTTATGAATTCCATACATAAGTAGCCTCAAGCATTGTTATTTTTTTTATTTAGTCAACAAATATTTTTGCGAGCTTATTATTTACCTGCCTCTGTTTAGGGGGCTGGGACACAATGATGAGTAAGACACATGGCTCTCCTAAAGAACAGCCTTATCCGGAGGCAACATATTTTAAAATTCCTGTTTCTCCATCTAAATGCTCCTATAGTGTTCTTGTTGTAGAAGCAACAGATCCATCAAAGCTGAAGTCCTAAGTGAGGAATACAAGCAAGCCTTAACAATGAAGACAGTATTTGATCTAGGTTTTGTAAGCTGAGGAGGAGTTTCCTGAGAGAAAGAGCACTAAAAACGGAAGGAAACACCCAGCCAGTTTGGTTCAGTGGTTGAATCTATGTCCAGTTCGATTCCAGGTCAGGGTACATGTCCAGGTTGCTGGCTGGCTCCCTGGTGGGGAGCAGGTAGGAGGCAGCCCACTGATGATTCTCTCTCATCGTTGATATCTCTCTCTCTCTCTCTCTCCCCCACTTCCTTCCTCTCTGAAATCAATAAAAAATATACATTTTTTAAAAGATAGAAGAAAGAGTTGTACAATGATACTAAAAATAACCTGGTGAGCCCAAGGTTTCAGGCCATAGGAAGAAGATAAGAAAAGGGAACAGAGATAACAGTATTCCATTAGAAAGTGAATTATATATTGAGTCATATGAGTATGGTTCTCTTGATTAGCATAAGGGCCTCTGTGGTGAATATCCATATGAGGAACAAAATATTTTAAAAGCAGAATTGATGATTATACAAATGTCTTATCACCTTAGGGGACTTCTTTTAAATTTCAGTCAGAGCTTTCCAATGGCTCGATCAAATGGCCAGGTTTTTAATTACAATTTATGAGTCCAGTAGGTTCACATTCTTCCTTATGCCCACCAAAATAGCCCTCACTAAAGCAATTCCTATCAGGGCTTGGTGATGTACGCTAGCAGGAGTGTTCATAGATATCACATCAATACTAATAATGCTTTTGACAATGGGCAGTATCACAGTGCAGACTCAGAGGGCCCAAAGGGAGCCATCCACAGTCAGACTTGGGCAAGGGTCCTGGTGGTGATGGTCTTAGGCCCCCAACCAAAGAGCTTTATCTGTTCTCTACTCATCTTTGTACAAGGGGTTGCAAGGGCCCAGGTCACTTGTCCACTGGAGTCTGGAAGGCCCAAGAAATGCCATTCTTCCACACCTTCTTCTGAATATTTAGAAACTTCCGATCTGCAGCTTGAATTTTACAAATAATTTCCTCATTTTTCTATATTCACAACAACTTTAAAGAGAATTGTCATCTGAATATAAAAATGTCTAGAGGAAAGGATTGTGAATCATTATGATAGCATGCCTATAAAGTAATGAAACAGATTTACTGTTTAGTTGTTAACTAGATAGATAGATAGATGATAGATAGATAGATAGATAGATAGATAGATAGATAGATAGATAGATAGAGATAGAAAGAGGAAGATGATAGATAGATGTAAAAT
>NW_006286586.1:330657-334473 GCF_000327345.1 Myotis davidii | reverse complement strand
TACTTTGTATTTCCAAAAGCTAGGTCAAAAAACATTTGTCAATAAATGAATGGAGGATTAACATGTTAAAGATATGCCAATAGTTTAGATTTTTGGCTGGAGATAACTCTTCCTTATCTTAAAAGTTAAATTATTTTTGTTAAAAATAAAATCCATGTATTCTTCTCTTGCATTTTGCAATTTGGTCATACCTTTGGAGATGGATGGTATACAATAATTATACCTTAATTCTAAAATTTATATACAGATTCCAGAATTAGCTTAAACTGTGTTTGAAAGTGTTAACAATAATAATAAATAAATATAAGAGATGCTTTGATATGTTTTTCTTTTAAAAAAAGAGAAATGAAAGATTATGGTCGTTGTATTTTTAAGAGTGAATAGACTTGACATGCTCTAAGAAAAGCAAGGCAATATGTGTTAAACTGTGGCTTCCAATTTCTAAAATGAATTTCATTCTTACATTCCAGGCATTAAAACTATAACAGACTGCCCAGGTGGTGTGGGTCAGTGGTTGAATGTTGACCTATGAAGTAGGAGGTCACAGTTCAATTCTTGGTCGGGCACATGCTTTGTTTGTAGACTCGATTTCCAGTGTGGGGCATGCAGGAGGCAGCCAATCAATGATTCTCTGTCATTATTTTTATCTCTCTCTCCCTCTTCCTTCCTCTCTGAAATCAACAAAAATATATTTTTAAAAAACTGTAACAAACTGAAATTAAATCTGCCTAAACAAAACAAAATGATATAGTTCTCCTACCAAAAAAATGTTTACATTCTTCTTTCACCTTCACATTTATTAACATTTCTATAAAATAAACTTTCAACCTTTGAGTATATTGATGTTCAATTTACCTTTGAATCTTATGTATAAATATTCAAACAGTAAGAGAAAGAGGGCTTATGGGATTTGACATGCTTAACCTTACCATGGAGGGGAAAATGAAACTTTCTTCCTCCAGCATTTCATGGTAGTTAACCATAAAATAAAATTGACAGGTGGCCAACACTGTAAAAATCCTATACAAATAATAGGTCATGGTATTCAGCCCTCAGTTATGTCTCTAGATAGCGATATTTCTGAGCATTTAATTGGTTTAAACTCTGTTTTGGAATGTCAGCCTGGGTTGGCAGACACTTAGAACTGCCTGACATAGAAAGTCAAACCATAGTACGACTACTCAGAAAGCAACAAATCATAAGGGTTTCATTATTGCACCAAATATGTAACTATCAATTCCTCAATAGAGCCCCTTATCTGATAGGATTTTGAACAATATCTTATGGTGGATAGGGCAATAAAAGACTCTGGGTGATATGTCCCTAGTCAAAATTTCCCATGTAATAGTAAAATGACCCCATTTATCATATTGTCTGCTGGTCACCCACTTAGTATACAGACATTCTTAGCCTACTACAAGAAACCAATCCTACACTCCAGCATGATGAATGACTCACCCTAGATTTCCTAAGCTTTCCTCTCTTGGATCAGAGTTGCATGCACAGTTGCTGCCAAAGGAATTCATCCATTGAGGGGAAAAATACTATCAGCCAGTTTGAAAAAGAAAGGTCAATTAAGCAAGAATTTTAAGCATCTTTTAAGTTCTTATCTCTGTGTAAGGCAATGCTGAGGGAGGAAAAAAAAAAAGTTTTAGATCTAGTCCCTGCCCTTGAGGAGCTTATAAGCTAACTATGGAGAAGATTAAAATAAAAAATAAAAAAGCAAGTTAAGTGATAAAATATATGTCACACAAATAAGAATTAAGCAAGTGTGAGATGAATAGTAGTTAAACCATTAGACAAATAGATCCCAGAGCAACAGAAGTCCCTGTAATTCCATCTCCTCTCCATTTTCCTGGATTCTGTATTATGCAGTATCATAAGATGTTTGAGACAGCATCTGGTGGTTTCATATCACAATGTTATTTGTTCTTATATCTCCAAACCTGAGCATCTTGAAACCAAAAAAGACGTGACATTTATTCCCTTTTGATAAATTATGATATTTATTCCCTTTTGATAAATTAAATTTAGAATTTAATTTTTTTCTTTATAAGTTTTAATTCTGAAATTTTAAATAAAAAATCGTTTTTATTCAAAGAACACTGAAGCACCTTTGGAATAAGTCATATGAAAAGCAAAGGTGGCAAAAGTGTGCTTGGCCTTCTGGACACAATGCATATGAATTCATACCAGAAACTTATGAAAAATATCATCTAATCAGACATAGGCCAGAATGGATTCAAACTGGTTGAAGACATATTACACTCATTCAAAAATGTGGAAAGGAAAATTCAGTCCACAAAGAGAAAATGCCTGACAGGCCTTTTAAATCCTATTTCAAGCTTAAAAGGAACTGTGACTCAATGTGATAATATATGTATGCACATATAACTTTTCACAAGGATGTGTTTGTAAAGGAAGACAAAGACACTGCTTCTAAGAACACTTTTTCAGCATTACGGAAACATAATTACTTAACTAAAAATTCAAGGCCATTATTTCAATTAGGGTTTGATATTTAATTCACTCAAGTACCAAAAGATGTTCCCAAAACTGAGTTGATTATAGCAAATGGATAGGCTCTTTATTAATTTAGCTAGCAGTTCTTTGTATGTGTATGGATGTGTTAATACATAGGTGTCCATATGCATATGTGTGTGTGTGTACACTGTTATTCATTCTGAAACTCCACTTTAAGTTAACAATGGGATTTTGTTTTAAACAATGACAGATATTTAGTTAATGGTTCCTTTTTAAAATAGTGTAAAATTAAAAAAAATAAAGCACTCAGCATTACTATATGATAGATTTTTAGAACAGCATCACAAATTCACTGACCTCATAAGATGAAGATAAAGGCATTCAAAAATGTTTAGACATAATAAGTAGCACCATCATCATTACTGTATTATTTTATCCACAAATGTTGAGAATTGCTGGAACTTCTACAATAAATTGTTTCTCTCCTCCAAGGGGAAGAATGAGGCTTATGCACAAATTTTAAGCATATGGAGAATTTGAGAGGATCAATATAACAAGGAGCTACAGAATGTGGTTAGACAATCCAGCTTTATTAAAAGCAATGATCGGGGAATAAAACATCCCAAAATGTTTCTAGAAACTTAAAATGAAACCGTTCCTGATAGCCACAAAATGATTTTCTATTTGTCTATGTTAAATAAAGTTGTTCTGAAAGGAAGCTGAAGTTAGGAAAATAACATGTGATAGCAGGAAACCAGAACAAAGCTGGGGCTAGAAACAGTAGTTCAAACTTGACACTTGGGATGAGTACACACGTGGATTTTTTTTTCCCATTTGAAAACTCACTTATTTTTACCACTATTAACATGGTAGAAACTAGAGTTAAAAATCATGAAAAGACATAGTCCCTCCCTAGGTACTAAACTCTTTAAAAAAATAAATAAATCTTTATTGTTCAGATTATTACAGTTGTTCCTCTTTTTCCCCCTCATAGCTCTCCTCCACCCGGTTCCCACACCACCCCATGACCTTCCCCCACCAACCACTGTCCTTGTCCATAGATGTCCGATTTTTGTCCAGTCTCTCCCCATCCCCCCACACCACCTTCCCCCTGAGAATTGTCAGTCCACTCCTTTTCTATGCCCCTGATTCTATTATATTCACCAGTTTATTCTGTTCATCAAATTATTTATTCACTTGATTTTTAGATTCACTTGTTGATGGATATGTATTTGTTGTTCACAATTTGTATGTTTACCCTTTTCTTCTTCTTCCTCTTCTTAAAGCATACCTTTCAGCATTTCCTATAATACTGGTTTGGTGGTGATGCAC
>NW_006286586.1:323188-329959 GCF_000327345.1 Myotis davidii | reverse complement strand
TGAGGACCAGCTGTGTCTACAGTGGGAGAACTGCTGTGCTGGAGACACCCTTATGGAGCAGGACTTGCTTCAGTGGTGCTTTGGTGCTCACTGAGTCTGCCCCTTGAGTGTGTCATTTATGGATGTGTAGAGTTGTACTCTGGTATGGTCTCACACTGACCATGGGGTACACTAGGTCTTGGATCTCCAAGCAGGTGCAAAGTCAGCCACTGACTGAGGCCACCCAGCAGGAGCTATAGAGAGATCTGCAGATTCTTCCTCTTTGTTTGGGGTTTGGAAGTGTTCAGATGAGGCCCAGCTGTGAAGCAATGCAAGCTGCTGTAAAGCCTTAGGCCTTCTTTTGGAAGCTTTGGTGCTCTTTGACCCATCAGCATTTTTTTAGGTTTTAGATTGCAAAAGAATAGGCCATTCATATGCAAAAGCCTCTGCTCACAGCTTGGGTGGGGTTGTAAATTGGGTGGGGCGGGGTCTCAGGGAATCAACTGGGTGGAGCAAACAGCAATGGCTGCCAGTCAGCCCTGCCTCAGAGAGGTCCCCAGGTCTCTGTGTCCCTTGGCCCCATGCAGGAGCAATGATCGCTGTGAACACCTCTGTGAGAAAGCTGCCCTCGCTTTCCTGTCCCAATGCCAGACAGTCCAGTTTCTCCCTGTATGAGTCTGGGTCCCCAGAGTCTCACCCAGAACTGGAGTTCAGAGCAATTGGGAGCTTGTATCTCACTCTCAATTGAAAAAGACAGCAGGGTACTCAGTTGCCAGCCCGTTTCCGCGCACTCCTCCGGACCTCTGCACTTCCTCACCTCTGCACCTCCTACCAGTCTCAATGCACTTTTCTCTTTCCTTCTAGTTGTAGAACTTCCTCTCAGCCAGCCTTCCCATGGTTATGGATGATATCCGTTTTGTCTTTTAGTTGTAGTTTTGATGTGGTTGTGTGAGGCAGCAAGTATAGGTGTGTACCTATGCTGCCATCTTGGTTCCTCTCCACAGACGTGGATTTTTAAGGTTATATTACTGTAAACAAAACCTTAGGGGAATGAGTTAAATGGGTGAGTCCCCCATATCTGCTTAGAATCCCTACCAACCCCACACACTAAACTTGGCTTAGGTCAGCAACTGCATACCCCACTTTTTTTTTTCTATATTATGGGATAGTTATAGCCAGAATGTCTGTGACCACATAGAAATAACACCCTATTAGCAAAAATACTCTATTCTGTTTGGGGGAGTAAAATGCAAAGGCCTCTGTGAAATAATAATCTTTCTGTTTTAGTTTGTGAAATTCACCTGTAGTAAATTCCTACCCTAATTATCCACAGAGTGAGGTTGGAGGGAAAAAGTCAGTGGAGACCTCTCTTCTTAAAAAGGCCAGTTGAAGGAGATGAATAGGCCAGTCATACCTCAATGATATGTTATCCTAGTGTTGGAGGATTACGAACATGGTAATGTTCAGAATGCTGCTTCTGAAAGGAAAGAATATATGGCGGGAGATTAGATTGTGGTTTCTGCTTACTTTTTTAGGTCCTCTTTAAATCCTCTCAAAGAGAGCTGCATTTCCCAACCAAGGCACATGAGAGACCCCGCAGACCCAGCAGGAACTCTAACTGATGTGCTGAAAGTAAAGTGGGGCTGACAGGGTGATTTTACCCCTGGAGGGAGTGGGCAAGCAACTCTTTCCAGAACAGAGCCTGATAACTGAGCTAGAAAATCGCCCTGTAAATGGGATCTCAAGGAGTCTCTCCATGGTCTTCTAAGCAGGAGATTTGGGAACTGAGTCAAAGGATTCCTGAACTAGTCTGCTTTTCTGAGGCTTCCAGTTTTAGCCCTGAAATTCCTGTGTCCCAGGAAATTCTTCAGTCCTGGGCAAACTGGAGTCATTTGGTATGGGTGTGTAAGTTACAGAATTCGATTTTGTACCTCAGGCCCCCTCGCTTATGACTTGAGAAGTGTATTTGTGAAACAACTTAGAGTAAGTATGCAAAACTTTGGTTGTTGTTATGAGACAGGGGATACCTGTTAGGGTTGTGTTTTTTTCTGGGGGGGTGGGTAATATATTTCAATTACTTCATTGTGAATTGAGTGAACAAGTAATGGAGACAGTGAAGGATAGTGTTCACACTCAGGAACTTTGGAGGAAAGCAGAGATGGTTACTAAGATGGGAAGAAATAGGTAACAAAAGAGATGGAGAGAAGGGAAGGAAAATAACAGCAAGAGCAGACATGTCAGGAAGCAGAGATACCAGTGGAGATTAAAAACAGCAACAGGAAAGCAAGTGACAATCACTGACAAACGTGATATGAAAGAGACCAGAATACCAATTGCGAGAATGTAGAAGAAGCGGGGGGAAAGGCACTTCTGCAGAGTAGATACAATCAGTTACAACCTAAGAAACATGCACTGTTTTCATCCTATGAAACATACATGAGAAAGACTTTTTTACCCAAATAGAAAAACAAACAACAAGAACACACATGACAACACAAGGAGCTATTCAAACTGGGCATCATTAAGTTGTGAAAAC
The DNA here is from genome assembly GCF_000327345.1 of Myotis davidii. NCBI lineage: Eukaryota > Metazoa > Chordata > Mammalia > Chiroptera > Vespertilionidae > Myotis > Myotis davidii. Next base: position 327,444 of record NW_006286586.1, on the reverse strand, counting down.
CTTAGCAGGCTGCTGCCTGCCCTACTGGTGCAGACACTGAGTCTAGCAGAAAGGTGGTTTTATGAAGAGCTCAAAGTACACTGGGAAAGAAATCTGGGCATCACCTGTCCATGACAGAATAGGCAACTGCTCCTTAATTTTTCTTTATTTTTTTCTACTTTTCATTTTCTGCCTATAGAATTGGTTTTATTTTTATTTAGTTCTACTATACATGGAGGAATACTACACAGCTTAAAGTTTTCGTGTTTGGAGACATTTTTACCTACCATTTTAGACTGATCAAAGCACATGATTAAGTGTGTGATACTTCAAAATGACTAGTGTCTTTAGGTGTGGAAATGTGGGCCAAATAAAGTAAAAATTTATATACCACCAAATGTGTGATTAATTTTAGAGAGTTGAGAAGAGAGGGAAGGGCATGCTTAAAATTTTTGAGCTGATTTTGTGAGGGTTTTTTCCAGTCTCCTTGGTTATAGAAGAATACAAAACTTTTTTTCTTCAAAAATTGAATTCTTTTCAAAGATTTCTTTGTACTTTCCCTTGGTTTCCTTAAGGTAACCGAAAAAGTGATGTCTTAGGTAGAACTCAAAAGATGCCCCACGCCCAAGATTCTAGAGTAGATACAACAGAGGGTCAGTGATGGCTTCAGATGACATCAGGAATGTGTCAATTCAAGAAAATTATTATTTAAGCAAAACTTCAATTTTTGATTTTTTAAACAGTTAAAAACACTAAATATTCTTCTCACTCATTGGCAGCAAAGGTGAAACCAGTTTGCATGAACACACTGGAACAGAAGCTTGGCAATGATCTATGTGATATATTATGAATGCACTGGGATTGTTCTACGGCTTTTAGGTTCATTCCTGGATTTCTTATCTACCTTTAGTTTTTGTTAATCTTCTGATTTTTGATTCTAAATTCAGGATGCTACTAAGAATGATAATCTCTTAAACATATTTCATTAATGTCCTTATGTCCAGTAAGGGAGGAAAATGCTTGTGTTATTTATTTATTAGCCATCTTCAAAGAAAATAACGAATGATGTCAGACGTCATCTATTTAGAATTAATTAATTGTTTGCACTGCTATTCCATCTTTAAATGTAGTTCACATTGGGTTGATTGGCAAATAATTATCCTGATTTAGTCTATGAATGTCATAGTTCCACATTTTCTCATTATCTTATATTTTTTACAGTATAACAACTTGCCTCAGCTACATCTCTTTACTGACAGAAAAGCCATGGCCCAGTGTTATTTTTCCAGCGCACCTAACTCTTCAGATTTGAATGAATGTTAGTCACTCCATAATGACGCTTACTGCAACTGCAAATCAGCTATATCTTCTTTGAGTTGTCACAGAAATGTATAATATGGTTCTTTAATTTGGTGTAGCAAGATAGACACCTGATTAAAATAGACACCCCTAATGAGCTGCAGATGAGCTGCGAGGTGAAGCACAGGATCCTATTATAAGATATTATATCTTATTTGGATACGATGTGAATTTTCTTGAGGGAAGGACAGTAAGGACACAATGAGAGCTTACATTGGCAAGGATTCAGTTGTTGAAATACCTGATTTCCTAACTGTATATTAAATAATAGGATTGTGCCAATACATTGAATCATAAAGTTTTTTAAAAGTCAGCTTGTCCATTTTTGGTCTTTATCTAGAAATTATAAGGCACTGAAGCAGTATGGATAATGGTTAAGAACTTGGGCAGGGAAATCAATTGCATCTGGGTTTGAATCTGTGTTTTACCACTCTTACTAACTCTGTGACAATCTTCACATTACTCAGTTCCTCTGAACTTCAGTTTTCTTATATTTAAACTAGTAGCTCTGTGCATGAATCCGTGCACCAGTAGCTCTCTGCGGGGCCTGGGAGCTCCGCACCCACTGCCCAAAGGCTCTCCGTGGCCCAGAGACCCATCCGCGGCCGGGCGCAGAATGCTTGCCTCGCAAACGTCCGGTGCCCCAGCCTGGCCAGGGGCCCATCAGCGGCTGGGAAATGCAAACGACGTCCCTCCCTGTTCTCAGGAACTCCGATTAAGGGCTCCCTTCTTCTTTCTCGGCTGGCTTTCACCCCTGTGCCTACGCCACCAGCCCCTCCACCTTCTGGCCACCCAGACTTGACCTTGCCCAGGAGTCGGGGGCCACTTGACTCTGCTCAGCTTGCCGGTTCCTGCTCTTCTTATGCAAGCATTCTGCGCCCGGCCTGGCCAGAGGCCCATCCGCAGCTGGACGCAGAATGCTTGCCTCATTGCCATGGCTACAAAGCAAGCATTCCGCCAGGCCGCTCACACTGCCCGCTCTCAGAGGCCACCCCTGAAGGATTGGGGGGCTCCCGGGGGGGAAGGGGGGACTGAGAGGACTGGGCGCCGCCATCTTTGTGACAGAGTGATGGTTAATTTGCATATTACCCTTTTATTAGATAAGATGAAGGTAACACTGCTTTAAAATGTTCAAAGAACTAAATAAGATGTGGTATATAATGCACATACCACAGTACTTGGTACATAGTGCCTAGGAAATGATATTTGGCAACACCATCCTCATTCTTACTGTTATCATGCTGTTGTGATAGAAAGAGAATTGCCTTGGGAGCTCAGTCACCTCTGATATGATAAATAGCCACTTGGTATATATCTTTTTTAAAAAAATCCTCACCCAAGGATATGTTTTTATTGATTTGAGAGAAAGAGGAAGGGAGAAGGAGAGAGAGAGAGAGAGAGAGAGAGAGAGAGAGAGAGAGAGAGAAGCATTGCTGTGAGAGAGAAACATCAATCAGTTGCCTCCTGTACATGCCCTAAATGGGGCTTGAACCTGAAACTTAGGTATGTGCCCTGACCGGGAAGAGAAACTGCAACCATTTTATGTATGAGACAGTGCTCCAACCAACTGAGCCACCCAGCTAGGGTGGAATATATCTTTTCGCCTCTAAAAAAAAAAAAAATAAAACCTTATTAAAGTTGTCTGTGCAATGTAAGTGACATGATGTAACAGATGGTCAATGAATATTAGTTTCTTTCTTTTTCTCTTTATGATGTCTTTGATCCGGGTCCATCACTGATACTAAAGTGGTAGTTGGTAATTCATTTTCCCTCCTAGAGAATGTCTTTGCATTTCCACAGCAGAAATCTTGGGACCCAATTCTTAACCAAGCAATGGTAATCTTAGAAATTTCTGCTGCTATGGCAGATTTGGTGACAGATATATCTGGGGAGGTAATTCCTTTAAGGAATTCCTCCATGCTGCTTTCATGGATTTACCTCCCAGTAACTTATACACTTTTCCCCTCAAATTTTTGCCATTGGTGTATAGTCTTCTTCACTTACTCAACATCTCCTACCTCCCTAGTCAACTTAAACATGTGTGAATAAGGCACTTAGGACCCTAACCTTGCTGTTGCTTGACCTGTTTAATTCCAGTGACCTTCATTCTCCATTACACACATACATGCACAGAACTCATTTGGTCTAAAACTAATTCATTCTTTTTCTTCTCAGACCTAATCCTTCTTCTATTTCCCTTCTCTAGTGGCTTAGGCCAGGAACCTTGGAGTCATCCTTAATTTCTTCATCCCTGTCCTTCCTCTATCAAATTGGACTTCATCAGGCATTTATAAAAATTGGCTCCCAAGTTCCTTCCCTCCTTTCTTCCACCTTTGTCATTGTCTCAGACTCAGCTTTATTATTTATTATTCATTTTTTGTTTGTTTTTAACCTCAACAACATTCAAATTGTACTCACCATTTCAATTATCAGACCTAAGAACCATCCTTCACATAATTAGAGTATAACTTTGGAATTTAAAGTTCTTCAGCAAATGCCCACAGTCTTTAAGATAAAATCCAAATGTTGAATATACTGCACAGTAAAGAAGTGCTTTGTGCCACATCACTAATGCTCCAGCTTTCTCTCTTACCAACTCTCATGAATCCTTTGTTCTTTTCATATCCAACCATCTGCTTATCTCTAATGTCATTGCACTTAAAGCATCACATGACAATACAGATAGTCTTTCCTTATAATATTAGCTCTTTTGAACAAGAACTGTCTATGTCTCTGTTCCTCTCTCTTTTTCCCTCTCAATATTCACAGCACTTTGAAACATGCATGTAGCATAAAGAGTTTGTAGAATACTGTCAGAGTGGAGGGGGTGTGGGGAGCTGGGTGAAAAGATGAAGGGATTAAGCAAAAAAAACAAAAACAAAAAAAAAACCTCAATGGACACAGACAACAGTTTGATG
>NW_006286586.1:322571-323137 GCF_000327345.1 Myotis davidii | reverse complement strand
GGGGGGGGGGGGGCAGGGGGGAGTTGAAGAGAGTAAAAGAGGGATAAATGGTGATGGAGGGAGACTTGAGTTGAGGTGGTAAACAGACAATACAATATGTAGATAATGTATTATAGAGCTGTACACCTAAAACCTATATAATTTTATTAACCAACGTCTCCTCATAAAATTCAATAAAAATTTAATGAAAAGAAACTACTTGCAAAAAAGAGTTTTGGAATAAATGAATTATTAAATGGATATATGAATGGATGACTGTCAATAAGGTGGTGGACAGAGTACTATGGTATATCCTATCTAATAAAAGAGAAACATGGTAATTAGTGTACGACCGCAACCCTTCCCATTGGCTAATCAGGGCAATATGCAAATTAACTGCCAGCCAAGATGGTGGCCCACAGCCAGGCGGCTTGAAACTAACATGAGGCTTGCTTGCTTCAGTGACGGAGGAAACCAATGTCCCCCGCCTGCCTTGCCAGCCTCTGAGCCTGCAGTTTGAAACACATTGTAACAAATATAGAAGCTAAACAAAACCCCAGAAACCTGCTTTCAGCGAGCCAGGATCT
>NW_006286586.1:315764-321442 GCF_000327345.1 Myotis davidii | reverse complement strand
TGGGACTGAGACAGGCCAGACATGCCCTGGAGCCCTCCCACAGTCCCTCCCCTGCTGGCTAACCTCCCATGTCTCTCCCCGGCCCCAGTCGTGCACCAGTGGGGTCCCTCAGCTCTGGCCTGTGCCATCTCGCAATCTGGGACCCCTCATGGGATGTTGGAGAGCCAGTTTTGGCCTGATCCCACAGGCCAGGCTGAGGGACCCCGAATTTGTGCACCAGGCCTCTAGTACAATAATAAAAGAACAAGGTCCCCTGCTCTTCAGAAGCATATTAATTTAAGGACTACTAAGGAATATATATTAACTAGTGGTCCATTGCACGAAGATTAGTGCAATGGGCCTTCCTTCCCCTGGCTGGCAGCACTGGTTTTCCTCCAGCACCCGGGACCTAGGCTTTTGGTCTGGCCGCAGCAGCAAGGCTTTCCTTCTCCACTCCAGCTGCTCCCAACCCCTCCTTTTTTTCCCAGCTCCTCGAACGGAGGCCAGGGCTGGCTGGAGGCTTGGCTTTCTCCATCACTGGGAGCAACCCAAGCCTCCTGCTTGATCCAACTCCGTGACCACCGCCATCTTCAGTCATCTTCAGTCTTCACTCAGTGCCTGCATATGCAAATTAACCACCATCTTTGTTGTGTTAATTTGCATAGTTGCTCTGATTGGCTGCTGAGTGTCATGGAGTGATGGTTAATTTGCATGTTTCTCTTCTATTATATAGCATAATTATTTTAAAGGATGGAAAATAATAAATCCCCAATGATTAGTACAGATAAATTGTCATCTGCTTGGACAGAAAAGAGAGACCACTTACTCTCTTTCTCTGGAAGATAAAAGGATATCAGCAGAAAAAAAAAGTGAGTTGAGCCTTGAATGCAACATACACTTCAATTCAAAAACCAAACAGGGATGGGTTTTTCTAGCAGGCCCCTGCTCCTTCTCACCCATTCCCAACAGAAAATATGAGTTTGAGAACAGTGGATACTCTGATGGGTAAATGAATTATTAAATCTATAAACAAGAGAAGGGGAAAGTAAAGCAGTTTGTGTTTAGGTTGTGGCTTCCATTAAATTTTACAGTGAAGACTTTGAACACATTTAGGTAGGCCGTTAAAAAAAGCTTTCTGCCGCATTCTGGCAAATATGTCAGTTTCTTCAAAGGAATAAATTAAATGACATGGTAAAAAAATGTACAATTTCACACTAATCGATTGCCTAGCTATCATTCTATAGTAAACATTTTGCCACTTGAAATTCATATTCATGCTTTTCTCTGACAGATAGGGGCTATTTCAGGTATCTCCATAGACTTTACAGGGAGTCATCTTCATTTAAATTATATGAGTGTCAGAGGATTCTACCCCAGTGAGATTTCTTTAAATTTCACATGCTTTTTCATTCCAAATACATTAATATCAAAAACACCACCCAGCTTTGTTTGGAACTTAAAAAATCTAAATGATTGTGTTACAAACAAAAAGATAGGTTTCTTCTTCATGCCCTAATCATACCACCATCTTTCTACTAACCAGCTTACAAACAATGCTGCCATCTCCCTGACCTAAATATAATTCCTTTTCAGCATGTCAGCTACATGCCTTAGATGAACTTGTAGTGATTAAAATTTAATGTGTATTCTGTCATTTTATTCATGTCTTTTTTTCTCTTTAATCATTCTGTTACATTTTGACGTTGAGTAGGTGAATAAGAAGCAGTTTTGTTAATTTTCCTAGTTCATCTATCATTCTAAGTGCAAAATGAACCCCAGCTTTCAAATCTAAGAACACAAGATGGACTGGCTGCTGGAAATGGGGCCAGGGGATGGGACTTTTTTTAACTTACATTCTTCTAGGTCCAAAAAGATTGGAACTTATATTTCCAAAAAGCTCAAAATATATTAATAGCTCAAAATATATTAATAATAATAACTAGCACTTCTTAATTTTAATATGCCTGGAACTGGTTAAGTTCTTTAAACTGATTGTCCATTTTACACCCATTAATTCCATGATGCAGCTACTATAGACTAGCAACTGAAGCTTAGTGACTGTAGAGTGATTTTTCCCAAGAACAATTGTGCCCCATTTTTATAGCTCGCTATCGATGCTTAGAGTTGAGGCTCCTAAGAACTGGTGAAAACAAGCTTAGGATTTGCATGATACCTGCTTCTTATATCTCTTGCCTTTCTATCCTTGACTTTGAACCAAGCTGCAAAGGGCTACAGAATACTTTGTTAAAAAGGGGATGATTTTTCAACAGACATTACGCAGCCTACAAGGGTAAAGCTACCAAAACAACGATGGTTGCAAGGTGTAGTGTTAACTGTAATGGGAAGGAATTCCAAATGTTATCCGTTTGGAAATAAGCTTAGTGTTTCCATACTGTCTATTGAATGACACATGAAAACTTTAATGCAAAACTAGATAATACACTAAAATACATGCAGTAGGTGCAGTCAGAGGCCCCATCAACCTTTGACACACCCAGAGCGGGCTGAAAGGAACTGAGTCTGCGACTTCCAATTCTGCTGTTGGAAACTGACATCGCTGCTTCTCAGCACTCACTTTCTCAGCTCCGTTTTCCCTCCACAGCACACTTGGCAGTTATATGAGTTGCAGCACAGGAAGGACTAAACCAGTTTATGAAGATTGTACCATATAATGCGTTTCAGGATTATGAACACCACTCGCTACTTAAGATTTGGGTGTTGGGATTCAGTAAAAGATAAAACAAAAAGGAATTCTTAAAATAAGGTAAGTCTAATGATGGTATGACTCAAAGAAGATGTTTTTATTAATCTCAATTAGGCATGTGAATGATAGTTGTCAGATATAGATCTAGCTTGATAAAAAATAAAGGTATCTTCATATTTATCAGTTAACTATCTGGAAATAAACACCACATATTCAGATGTAGAGGTAAAAGTCTTATAAATTAGACTATAATTCAATGATGCCACCACATTTGTATTCTCAGTAGCATGCTGGTACTTTTTATTTGACACTTTTAAATGCAGAGATGCTAAAGAGTACATAACACTTTAGAAAAGAATAGGTATAAATTAGAAGCAGTTCAAGAAAATATTTCCAGCATGGGTGGACCTGGAGATAAGCCATTCAGAGAAAGACATATCACATGATCTCACTCATATGTGAAATCTAATGAACAAAATAAACTGACAAATAGAAACAGAGGCATGAATACACAGAACAGACTTACAGCTGTCAGAGGGGAAGGGTGAGATGGAACTGAATGAAAGAAGTGAAAGCAAAGAACATATATCTATGCGTAACCCATAGATACAGACAACACTGTGGTGATGGCCATAGGGAAGGGAAGTGGGGAGGTTGGGTGGAGGTGTGCAAAGGAAGGGAAAATGGGTTCATCTGTAATAGTGTCCACAATAAAAATACAGGAAGGAAAGAAGGAAGGAAGGAAGGGAGGGAGGAAGGAAGGAAGGAAGGAAGGAAGAAAGGAAGGAAGGAAGGAAGGAAGGAAGGGAGGGAGGGAGAGAGGAAGAAAACAGTCCAATTTAAGCTCTATGCAGTCTTTCAGGTCACTGTTATTTCTATGTTATGCTCATTTTTCCTTCTTAGAGACTATCATTTACATAGCTTAGCTCTCTGATGAACCTGCAGTGTCACCAAATTCAATACTACCAGGAGCTAGAAGAGTTCTTTGTGTGAAGTTTATCACTCAATGAAATATTTACACACCCAATTACCTGTGTGATGGTTTAATTAAAACTTGCATAACAACTAGAGTATCTTATTTTTTACCTTTTTAGTAATATTGATGGAAGTCATTAAAATAGATCATAACCTAGAAATATTCCATAAAGGCTTTACATATATTCAAGTTAAAGGAAGTAGTCCAAACAATGTGATTTATTGACTTTATGTATACATGTTCTAAAACTGCTTTCAAAACCACCAATATTAAAATTAAGCAATTATATAGACCTTTTTAATACCTTTCTGTCCTGGGTAAATCTAATTTTGCCTTGTCTCCAAGAAAAATGTTTTTCTAAATTAAATTTACTTATGAAAAATGAGCAAAGCAAAACTATAATTTAATTACATGTCTCGGTTTTTAACTCATGCATTGGGAGTATTTTTTTCCTAATAGAAATTACAACTATAATAGGAAAAGTATACCATCCAATATTCAATTCTATCTTACATATATTTTTAAATCTCTACATGTTTAAGCCTGTTGAAACCATAAGCTGCTAATGGATATCTTAAAGCAGCTTATATATTCTAAATTACTGCTGAGTAACTATATATCATCTTGTGTATTGTTTGAAACATTCATCTTTCCAGTGAAAAGAAACAAACAAAGAAAAAAAGATAAGCAGTGAGTGATAATGAATGGTGGAAGATTTGGAGATTACAAAGCCTAAAATCTGTCTTGCTGGCACAATTTTGAAACTGTCCCTCAGTTACTTCTTTTTAGAAAGTAGGAATAGTCATTCTGAAACTATTAGTCTGTGAAAACCCAGGCAAGACATCTATAAAGTGATTTTTTCTAAAGATACTTTTATTTACTAGAGCCCCCAAACATTGGCAGATTATTTGTATTGAGGCCACTCTATCTGGCCTTGTAATTAAACCAGAGGCCCGGTGCACGAAAATTCATGCACTAGGGGGGGGGCGAGGATCCCTCAACCCGGCCTGCCCTCTCTCACACTCGGGAGCCCTCAGGGGATGTCCTACTGACGGTGGGGAGTGGGCCTAAGCTGCAGTCTGGCCTCCCTCTGTGGGAGGCGACTGGACGATCAGGGGAAGGTGACGCCCCCATCACGCCTCTGCTGCTGCCACTGCCAGCCACAGCTCCCTGAGCCTCGGCCCTTGCAGCCACCATGGCTTGCCTGAGCTTCAGCCCGGCCCTGGGCAGCAACAGCTGCCATCCGTGGCTTGCCTGAGCCTCAGGCAGCTGCTGCAGCTTTGTCTGGAAGGACATCCAGATGGTCGTCCAGAAAACGTCCAGTCTCATCAGCCTACTACCCTTTTATTAGTATAGATTATGAGGTCCATGCCTCTGAATTAGTTATACAAGAATTACAAGGAATTTTTGTGGTACTTCCAGTTACTTAACATGTGGAAATGATTCAAGACATATCTGGGCTGCTGCAAAGCTATACATTCCTAAACCCTTGAGCACAATAACTTCCATCATTGAATTCTAATGCCTAAGTTCTCAATAAATTGCCGTTCTTGTTATAGTTGTATATAGTCACAATCATTAAGAACCTATTATGTTCCAAGCATAAAAAAAGTTTTTGTTGTTTTATTTTAACCCAGGACCTTCTCTAGAATCTTTAGGAATGGGTTGAAAGGAAGAGGTGATCTTTTAGTAATTCAATCCTTCCTCTTTGAAATCTAACACTACTACTGCAGGGCAGCCAAAGTTGAGTTTAAAATAGATTCCAATTTGTCGCCCAATCCGGTGAAAGCCATTGTCATCCCATGAAAAACCACACAACAATCACTGCCCACATTTGTTTTCACACATGCACCCTGTAACTGATGGCCTGTCAGCAACATCCAACTTACACTGACAAGATCAGTCAGAGCAGTCAGAGATTTGCTTATTTTTCTAAAGAGACTAGCTTCAACTCTGGAGAGAGAGAAAGAGAGAGAGAGAGAGAGAGAGAGAGAGAGAGAGAGAGAAAGAGAGGATGTG
>NW_006286586.1:310900-314631 GCF_000327345.1 Myotis davidii | reverse complement strand
AGTCTGACATTTGCTTAGTTTTCTAAAGAGACTAGCTTCAACTCTGGAGAGAGAGAAAGAGAGAGAGAGAGAGAGAGAGAGAGAGAGAGAGAGAGAAAGAGAGGATGTGTGTGTGTGTGTGTGTGTGTGTGTGTGTGTGTGTGTTTAAATGAGATGACAGGCTGCTAGAATCTTCCCCAAACCCACACTAACCGACAGCTCAAGCTTGTCCACACAATCCCCATAATCTAGCAGGTTTAACTTTATTCATATCTTAGGCAAGTAACAAACAATTGCAGAAACAGTGGCAATGAGAGTGGAAAGTGGCAGGGAAAGTATTTCACAAAAATAAGAAAAACCCTGCATATTGAAAATCCTACATTTTGAGATAATATTATGTTGAAAAGAAAATAGGCAGAAAGGGAAATTTTATATGAGTGACAGGTCTAAGGTAGATAAGAAAGATAACTTCCTGGAAGAAAGCAATTCAGGCAATTATATTTTAAGGTTTCTGTCAAAAGAAGAAAGGAGACAGTATTTTAGAGCTGATCTTATGGTCCAGCGACACAGCCTCAGCATCCTTGTGAGCACGTTATTCCTGGAAACCGCTATGAATTGACCAAGAATAGCACTCAAAGTCCTCGCTGCCACATTTTTCTCTCTCCTACCTGGCTTGCTCCTGAATGAAATAGACCTACAATCATTGTGTTCTCCCTCTCCACCTAACTAAAATTTACTTATGTGTGCACAGCTGTGAGACCTTAGCCATCAACTTTCAATAGCAAGAATATAAAAGGTCAGATGTCAAATTATCTGTGTCCCGAGGCATGACTTCACCAGGCCTGACTGCAGACGCTGCAGTCTTTCACTACTCAATCTTGCAGGACTCTGTCTCTGCTGCTCATTTGACAGCCGTGACATTTTTATATAATCTAACTGATACCAAAATGAATATTCAAGGAGGTCTTGAAGGACATAGGAAATCATAAAATAATACTATGAAATCTGAGGGTGGGTGCGCACCTACTTTCAAAGTAGGGAATTGACCCCACCAACCTCTGCTGTAGCTCAGTAATGGTGGGCAATTTTGTGAACTATTTTATGTATTTCAACTTTGGGCATTTTTTTAAAAAAAGAATTGTAATATGTTTTTATTGATTTCAGAGAGGAAGGGAGAGTGAGAGAGAGATAGAGAAACATCAATGGTAAGAGAGAATTATCCATCAGCTGCCTCCCACACACCTGCTACTGGGGATGGAGTCAGAAACCTGGGCACGTGCCCTAACAGGGAATCAACCTTCTGGTTCATGTGTCAGTGCTCAACTATGGAGCCACACCAGCCAGGCAACTGCAGGCATTTTTAGATAACTCATGTTGGGCTCCCTCCTTTGCCATTGACTATTAATTCCCATAAGCCTTTAATGTCATTCTTCCCCCACCCCTGCCTCATCCCACCAGCTATAATAGCTGAGTTACTTTGAACTAGACAATTACCGTCTTTGTGCTGGACTTTTCTCTTTAAAAAAATGAGATAATTGAGCTAAATATTCTGATATGTCTTATATATCAGAGATTCTATGTAAAACAGGGAATCACTAAATATACTTTTTATATTTCAGTGTAATATTTCAAGATATTTATGCATAGGCAAGACCTGACAGAGCCTAATATATACTTGTAAGTAACAGGATTATAGCCAGATGATTGGGTAAGTCTCTGTATCCCAGATAAGGTATTTTTCTTTTGACCATAAATAAATTGGTTTTTTAAATTGAGGACCTTTAAAATGAAGTAAATTTTTTTCAGGAATAATGAAAGTATTCAAGCTGCAGCACATGAAATTATTTTTGTGTATTAAAAAACATTTGCATTTATAAAGTTTATATAGATTAACCTAACAAACTCTATATCGCTTGCTTTTCTAAATAATTATTTTAGGCATATTTAACTATTAGGGGTCAAACAATAAATCTCAGACAGAATGAAGTGAAAACTACAAGCTATAATTTGAAAAGAAAATAGTAGCTCTGACTGGGTGGCTAAATTGGTTGAAGTGTTGTCCCACACACCAAAAAGTTGTGGGTTCAATCCCTAGGCAGGACACATACCTAGGCTGCAGTTTAAATCGCTGGTTGGGGTGCAGAGGCAACCAACCGATGTTTCTCTCTCTATCTCCTTTCTCTCTCTCTAAAATCAATGAAAATATATCCTCAAGTGAGGATTAAAAATAAATAAATAAAATTGACCAGCCGGTGTGGCTCAGTGGTTGAGCATCGACCCAGGCCCCAACGGGCCACCTGTTTGATTCCTAGCCAGGGCATATGCCTGGTTGTGGGCTCAATTCCTGGTGGGGGCCATTCAAGAGGCAGCCAATTGATATTTCTCTCTCATTGATATTTCTATCCCCCCCCTTCCTATCTCCAAATCAATAAAACATACAGAAAGAAACTAACTAAATATTAGTAAAAAAAAAACAAAAACAATTTTCTTAAAAACTAATTATAAAAATTGTGGCTTTTTTCTTTTCCACAACTTTCCCCTTTATCCTAGATGTGAGTAAAAAGAAAATGTTGGTATCTGAGGCACATCCCCTGTAAACACAAACTCATACTCAAAATCTAGCTTGCCGAAACCAGTTTCGCTCAGTGGATAGAGCGTTGGCCTGTGGACTGGGGGGTCCCAGGTTCGATTCCGGTCAGGGGCACGTACCTGGGTTGCGGGCACATCCCCAGTGGGGGATGTGCAGGAGGCAGCTGATCGATGTTTCTAGCTCTCTATCTCTCTCCCTTCCTCTCTGTAAAAAATCAATAAAATATATTTTAAAAAATCTAGCTATATGTGGATCTTCTGGGACAGAGTCCTTTAGAAACTTCTATTTAAGTAGAAATCATGAGAGTTTGCATTTTGAATGACAACAAAAATGGAGGAATTTAGTGCAAAGTTGCGGGAAAGAGAGATAAGAATAGTTTTTCAAAAGATGGTGGCTGGCAGGATGGAGGTGAGGGATAGGAAGTGAGAGAGTGAGGGGATGAATGGAGAGAGTGTGGATGTATGTGGTGTGTGTGTGAGTGAGTGAGGGACAGTTAAATCCGGCAGGAACAGCAGAGGCTGGCAGACCAGGGAGAGGGAGAGACTACCACTACTGCGGGCACTTCCCGGACTGCGGGACTGGGGCATGGAGTCCACACCATCTTGAAGGGGAGAGTGGCCTCTTTTAGGAACTCATCAGCACCACCACCCAGACAGGCTTTGGATACTGCCCGCCCATGATCCAGCAGCCACTCCAGCCCAAATCCTGCTGCCCACCTGCAGACTCGCAGACCCTGGGATCTCCACCCCCAACGGAACACTGCGCCCGCAGCAGTAAGTGCAGCCTCCTCTTCCCCAGCAGACCTCTGACATCGCATTCGCACGTCACCAGCACGCAGGTCTCCCTCCCAGGCACACCACTCCACAGACTTTTCTTAGGAGTGACTGTGAGCCTCAGCTGGGTGTGATTTTGTACAGACACAGGCACACTGCCCCCAGTAGAAATTCTGAATTCCATCTGCCTGAATAACTGCCCCCACACACCCAGCTGTGCAACTTCATCGCCAGGGTCCCTCAGCTCCAGGACTCCTCAGAGTGCATCAGAACTCAACACCAGCAAATGCCCACAGTTCCTCAATCCACATGAGCCCATCTCTCCACAGGGCACTTTGGGAAGCCGCAGTGAGCCTCCGCTGGGTCCGATCTTGGACAAATAGGGAGGC
>NW_006286586.1:308366-309322 GCF_000327345.1 Myotis davidii | reverse complement strand
GGCAGCAGCAAAAGCTGAGTCTGCCCATCCCACAACTACAGAACTCTGGACACCACAGTCACACCTTTCCAGAATGCAGGCCTCCTGAGCCCCACCACCCCAACAGACGGTTCCTGGGTGCCACTATGAGTCCCCGCTGGGCACACGTGATTTCAACCAAGGGCACAAGATGGCAAAAATTGGGACACCCCCTCCACAGCTGCTGACTTCTAGAGACCTCAGTTGCACCTTTCCAGCTCACAGGCCTACATCAAGAGAACCCAAATAACTCAAGTAGGGAGATACACTAGACTACCAAGCCCAGGAGACCTGAGAGGTCTCACCAGTATCACCATACCTAAAAGAAACTGGGTAGCAAAGCAATCAGAGCTATAATTAAAACATTACAGCAAAACATGGGAAGACAAAAAAGCAATCCACAAAGGAAAGAAAAAGAGGATCACTAGAAAGGGAGTTAAATGAAATTGAGGCTACTAACTTATCAGAGAAAGAATTCAGAGTAATGGTTATAAGGATGCTCAAACAGCTGGATGACAAATACACACAACTCAATGAGAATTATAAGGAGCTGAATGAGCATGTCACCAACAAAAAAAGGAACCAAGAGGAAATGAAGAACGACATAGCTGCAATAAAGAACACAATGGGAGGCTTAAACAGCAGACTAGAAGAGGCTGAGGACCGCATCAGCGAATTAGAAGACAAGGTAGGAAAAAACACACAAACACAGGAGCAACTGGAAAAAAACACTTAAAAAGCAAGACAAGAGCCTAAGGGAACTTTGAGACAATGCAAAATGCAACAACATTCGCTTAATAGGGATACAAGAAGGAGAGGAGGAGAAACAAGGGATAGAAAACCTGTTTGAAGAAATAATGACAGAAAACCTCCCTGTACTGGCAAGAAAAAAACTACACAAGTCCAAGAAGCACATAGAGTTCCAAACAAGATGAACC
>NW_006286586.1:300424-304475 GCF_000327345.1 Myotis davidii | reverse complement strand
GGAAATAAGCCAGGCAGAGAAAGATAAATATCACATGATCTCCCTCATTTGTGGAATATAATGAACAACATAAACTGATGAACAAAAACAGATCCAGAGACAGAGAAGCATTGATCAGATGCTCAAAACTCAGAGGGAAGGTAGGGGAGGGTGGGGATGAGGGGGAGAGATCAACCAAAGGACTTGTATGCATGCATATTAGCATAAGCAATGGATGTGGACAACAGGGGATGAGGGTGAGGGCAGGATTAGGGGGGATGAGGGGACATTGGGGTGATATGGACACATTTGTAATATCTTAATAAAGGGGAAAAAAAGAGAGATAGTAATAGAAGATTCCAGACCCTGTCTTCACCCTCATATAGGAAATATTTTCTAAGTCTTAATAAAGTGAAGATTTTCAGGTAGAGATTAAGGAATCAGTTTGCCATAGAATTCTGTGGAGGCTGAAAGGAAATAGTTATATTTTGGAAAGAGTTAGCTTTGGGATCATTTCAGCCTGTGAGAGCATCCTGAGCAGCCACCACCCAAAGATGAGCATGACAGCTGCCAGGTGAGGTTTCAGTGGTCCTGCTTGCTGGCAGAACACGGAGATGGGGACTAAGTTAACATAAGCAACAGATCCCCTGGTGACTAATGAAAATATTGAGATGGGGCATATTGCAGGGGGCATGTTCCTGAAAGGATATTCAGGGACCTGAGTCAGGGAAATTGTGTTAGACTGAAACTTCACCTAAACTTCTACTCTTCTGGCAAAAAGAAAGACAGAAAGGAGGGAGGGAGGCAACAGAGGAAGGGAAGAAGGGAGGAAGGGAGAAAGGGAGAAGGAAATTTAGGTTCCTTTTAGCATTTAAAAATGTGTTCATTCATTTTTGTACTCTACATATTGGTCTCGATTATGCTTATTATTATTTTCAAACCCATCATATTTTATTCCAAACAAGTTAGGTATTAATAAATCCTCTAATCAAGATTTGTTAAATGCCAACTTGATTTAAAATGAAAATCAATAGAGAATACCAACTGTGTTTTGAAAGAAGTTTGCAGAGATTGATTTAATACCACATTGTGGAAAGCAAGATTGGTCTGCTCCATGTCCCGTGCTGCTTGTGGGCAAGATAAGGCACAGAGGAATTATGTGATTAGCCCAAAGCCACACAGCCACTTGCTGTTGGGCTGAGATGGCCTATGTTTAGCCCATCGGGCTGTACTCTGTGCAGCTCTCATTACTTACTGCAGTTTCTTCCCCCGGCTTGCCGTCCTAAATAGCCTCACTGCTCCACACCAAAATGGCTTAGGTCCTGGTCAGCAAGCAGCCGGTGCTGCTGTAGATATTGCTGTGTGAACCTGTTCTCTTTTACACTCCAGGGGGAAAGAGGAAGTTTTTGTTGTTATTGATTTGCTCCTTTGCTGGATGATGTGTTGTCAAGTGAAGAGAAAGGCAAGACCAGGAGTAAGGACTCAATCATTTTAATCTTTGGCCTGTCTGTAGCTTTGAGCAAAGACCTTCACCTTACCAAACTTCAGATGTAAAAGGGAACGTGAAATGCACCTTCAGGCAGCTTTTGAAAGAAACCCAGGCATTCTATAATACGAAATTGGAAAGGATTTACCAAGGTTATATGAATTCTGATCATCAGTGTCATTATTAGTATTCTGATCCTTTGATACACTATTGACTAGACAATAATGATTTTAATTCTTTAAAGAATCTCAGGTTATTGAATTAACAACTGCCTATGCAGTCAACTAATCCTCCTCTTCTTTTTTGCTTAAGAACCAGGACACGCTTATAAGAAAGAATTTTGCTACTAATATGCCAAAGAAAGAATATAAGACAACCCTCAGAAGTAGACAAAATTTATTATCCCAAAAAGCAGTTTGGTTTGGGTATTTTCATTTTCACATATGAGTCAAAGTGCTTCTCAGCTTTCTAAATCAGAAGTGCTAATAAAAGATGTAAAATGCCTGCTTTTACGGTATGACTGTGACAGCACTTCCACAAAACACTCCTCGATGCTTGCTGAGGTGAAAATTCTTCTCTTCAGGTCTCTAAACGTGGTTTTAGATGTCTCTGATTATTTGCGGATGTAGCTTTGTGTTCATTTATTTTTTATACTTCATAAAAAATGTATAAAAACATAAAACCCTACATTCAATTCTTACATCTAAATGGACTCCTTTACCTCCTGCTCAGTGTGGGAAAATCTGCTCCCTTGGCCCGGCACCTGCAGTGAATATTCACAAAGCTGCATTTGCCAGCTCAACACAAAATGGGCCCTACGCAGGATTCTACTGCACAGTGAGCCTTGACTCCCTACAAACCTGACTGCCAGAGCAAAGAACAAATAGTGAGCGCTATCGGGTGCAGTGACAGGACAGCAAGAAAAGAGAACACAGGTGGTAGGAGAATTCTTGAAGGATGACTGGATCAAGAGAATGAAATCGACTCCTGAAGTTTATGTCAGATTCTCCTTTTGTCGATAATACAGATGTTTGTATCTTTCCTATTCCTCTAATGCATCCTCCTGTTTTTTTTCTTTTATCTGTACTTTTCATGAATAGAATACTAGAAATCAGATAAGCGGTTTATTTTATAGAAGGAGAAGGAGGAAGATGAGGAGGAGGAGGAAGAGGGGGAGGAGGAGGAGAGGAAAGAGAGGGGGGAGGGGGAGAAAAGGTGGAGGAGGGAGGATCAGAGTCCTGTAGCCCCTACCCCCTCTTTCCAATGTCTGTTTGTCCAATTGCAATATTCATGATTTACTCCAGTGAATGAATTTATAGTTAACAGCAAATGTACTTTCTTTCGTGTGCTTTTCTGGAGCAACTATTGTCAAATGAGCATGTGCCATCAACACGACAGATAAGTACCTTCCATTTCCCAATTACATGTGAGTAGGCAGAAAGCAGAGGGCCAGCAGACTGGATGACAATCCTAAAGGACAATTTAGAGTCAGGTCACATTGCAGAGGGCTCTGGAGTCATTCGTAATTGGACTTGCTACCTGGTAGCCATAATGGTTTTTCATTTTCTATCAGATATTTCAGAGAAGATTGTGAAAGAACTGATGACTTATAGTGGGATATTTCTATCTGACAGAGTCTAACATAAATGTAGAATATAGTAAGCACTCAGATGGTTTTTTTAATCAAATCGATAAAACTCTTGGGCTAGGGCTAGGGCTGAGGCTGGGGCTGGGGCTGGGGCTCCCAATGGGAACAGGGCACTTTGTTCCCTTAAGAGGATATCTTTAAGGCAAACTCTTCTTGTACCAAGCTTTCCAACTTTAGTTGGAATTCCCAGGCCGAATTATTTAATGTATCAATATATATATAATTGATTTTTTTACAGAGAGGAAGGGAAAGAAATAGAGAGTTAGAAACATCGATGAGAGAGAAACATCGATCAGCTGCCTCTTTTCCCATAGCCACATTCCTTTTTTTTTTTTTTAAGGAAAGCAAGCAACACCAATTCTAACACTTCACTGTTCTACACAAAGTGTATATTCCTTGCTTCACTTCCTCAATCTTTGTGTTAAAAGCAAGGTTCAATTCATTATCTTATCTTCAGCTGCCATGTTAATAATACATAACCCAAAGGCATCCTTGATCTGTTTTATTCTTTTATGTCAGTTCCTGGGATACTATTTTTCTTCTGCCTTGTAAAATGTCCCTTTCTTCTCATCACTTTTTCTGCTTGAGAGAGATTGCAGATTTGTACAGAGGCTCAAAACCCACTGAATGAACAATATTGACTGGGAAGGGGTATGTGTAAGATTGCTGGAGTTTTTCACTACAAGGAAATGTTAAGTTTTTGTAAGTGCCCTGGGCCCAATGACACTATCTGCTTTTTTCAGAACAAACTGTATAAGATATTAACTAATATTCTGAGTTCTGTTACCAGTCATGAAAATGGCTTGAATATGCAGACTCAGAAAGACTTTGCTTTCACAGAAAGGCACTTCACCGCTCATGAATGGTGATTGTTTCTCATGGACCAAGCAGGTGTGTTCTTTGCAACATCATCTATTGGGAAGAGAGCAGGAAGGGTG
>NW_006286586.1:280560-281104 GCF_000327345.1 Myotis davidii | reverse complement strand
CAAACCAGTTAGGGCATCATCTAGTTTTATATGTGTGTGTGTTGTGTCTGTGTGTATTAATATATGTGCATATCCATACACATGCACATATATACATGTATACAATATATAATATGCATATATTTTATATACATTGTGTATATATATATTTTTTGTAAAATGTCCCTTTCTTCTCATCACTTTTTCTGCTTGAGAGAGATTGCAGATTTGTACAGAGGCTCAAAACCCACTGAATGAACAATATTGACTGGGAAGGGGTATGTGTAAGATTGCTGGAGTTTTTCACTACAAGGAAATGTTAAGTTTTTGTAAGTGCCCTGGGCCCAATGACACTATCTGCTTTTTTCAGAACAAACTGTACAAGATATTAACTAATATTCTGAGTTCTGTTACCAGTCATGAAAATGGCTTGAATATGCAGACTCAGAAAGACTTTGCTTTCACAGAAAGGCACTTCACCGCTCATGAATGGTGATTGTTTCTCATGGACCAAGCAGGTGTGTTCTTTGCAACATCATCTATTGGGAAGAGAGCAGGAAGGGTG
>NW_006286586.1:274479-280522 GCF_000327345.1 Myotis davidii | reverse complement strand
AATGGTGGGCTGCAGATAGTCCCGATTTCACTCTAATCAGTATATGTGCCAGATACATTCACTGATTGGAGTGGTCCATCATTTATACTCAGCACTTCAGAAATTCATTGAGAATGTATCTTTTATTTGAATGGACTTTAGACAATGAGTAGTTCAAGGCAAACTAAAGTTGTGATGGTGCTTTCTGGATAAGTTATATTGAATCCCAAGTTGGCTTCCATGGGTTGTCCTCAAGCCACGATTGAAGACTAATTAGAACTCACTGACAACATTTGCAACAATTGATATCGTTTGACTTGATTTTGAAAACAAAAGTGTGGGGATCAAGCTTGTTTATGGCTTCTGTGCAGTTTTTCAATTTTATCCATTAATTTCAGATACCATATACATCTGTATTTCTAAAACTAGCGACTCAGGAGTTTAGAGGAAAAGCTGCAACTTACAAGGGAATTCTTCAAAAGTGGTTAAGGGCATGAGTTTTGAAATAAGATAAGGACTTGAATACTAAAATGTATTTTTAAATCTCTTTAATTATTTTTAACTTGCCTATAAAGAACATACCAAGCCCTATCTGGTTTGGCTCCTCAGACTGAAGGGTCCTGGATTTGATTCTGGTCAAGGGCACATGTCTGTGTTGCAGGCTGGATCCCCAGTGTGGGGTGTACAGGAGGCAGCTGATCAATGATTATCTCTCATCATTGATGTTTCTATCTCTCCCTCTCCTTCCTCTCTAAAATCAATAAAAATATATATTTTTAAAAATAACATACCAAAATATGGGACATATAAATGGTAGTTCATATAACACTATTTTAGTAGACCTGTTGTTAGGCACCCCTATTTCAAATATACCTGCAATACTATGAAAATTATAAATCAAAAGAGTGAGACTTTAAGATCTAATTAAGGGCTATCTAATCTTATGGAGGGGGAAATGAACCTTATCAGGATTTTTTTTTGTTTCACTGTATAAGAAGAAATAATAAAAACATCATGTCATTGATCATCATCTTCTTTTTCTTCATTATTGCCCTCTACCGAATGCTTGGAACCTCTAGCATGCATTATTACCCTGAATCCCTACAAGAAGCTCATAAAGCAGGCATTTTTGTTTATTTTACATATGAAAAAGATTGACACCAAAAAAAGCACAAGTTGGTAGTAGGGTGGTCCTTATTAAGAAAGAGAATAAGGCAGTTATTAAGACATAGAATAAAGATGATTAAAATCAATTCAAAGACCAAACATATTAATTATTTGCTATATTCTGTGGCATGTTACATATCATGAGAGAGCAGAAAGTAACTTAGTGAAGATAACTTCAGATCTTTCTTGCTTAAAGGAAAATACCTCTACCATTTTTCTCAAGGTTTTTACTATCAATAATCCATGATATCTTAAAATAATGCTGTAAGGAATACATGTATTATTACAAAAAAAATGTAAGATCAGTATTTGTTTGCCAGTGTTGTTGTCTTTTCTTTCAGTAACTGAACAGTGCCAGCTTGCCACATGTTCATAGATAACCGTGTTCTGAAGCCCTGGCATCCTGTGATAGCCTAAAGCTATGACAGCTCTGAGAGCAAGCCTCAAATCTGAGAAGTCACTTGTTTTTATTTTTGTTTTCTCCTCATCGGCTAAGTCACAGTGGGACAGCGAGGGCTGTTCAGTCTCATTATGGCGAGACTGATGAAAATGAACAGCTTGTGGCTTCTCTTGAGTTCTAAATTATCTTGAGTTGAGGAAAAGGTAGCGTGGCAGAGAGAAAATACCCTCTCCCCTTTTTGCTAGTTTTAACCGCAACATCAAGCATGAGCAAACAATTCTAATTAGGTTCTTTGTCATCTGTACGCCAGGAATTCTTCTTTATAGGTAACAGAAATGCTGTGCTTTCAGAACCATGTAGCTTTTATGTCTGTCAGAGACAAGCAAAATCCATACTATCTTATCGATTTGCCCAAACAATTAATTCATTGATTTTTCCCCCCATCTATAAAAACAAAGAACCATGCATATCCAATAGAAAAAGTGATAGGAATTAAAAGTCAGCTATGAATAAAAATCATTAATACAAAAATAATGCCTACTGATATTTGCTTTTCTCAGTAGCTTGCTTTTCATGTTTTTCCAACAGAATATTTCACAGTAGGTTGTTGAAGCATAACAAAATCCATGAAAATGATATAAGAAACTCCTTAGTAAGAGATGAAACTACAGGGGAAATAAGAGAGTTTGTATTTTGTGTACATTTGGCTTCTAGTTCAAAAGTTTATGGCTTTCTTTTTACATTCAGTTGACACACTACTATATCCTAGGCTGACGTATCTGAACTACCACCACTCATGAATTGCGAAGGCCAAGACATTTGGAACTTTTACTGGATTTATGACATTGAAAAGCAAAAGTTGAGCAGAAAATGAATGGAACTACAAAGGATGTTTGAATCTATCTTATAAAAAAAATGAACCAAAAAAGTTAGAAAATTATAGAACTTAAAATTTATACCAGGCAATGGTGACTGACCACGTGGGTTAGATGAATGAATGTGTTGATTCATTTCTGATTATATATATTTTGCACTTTTGCTTCATTGTAAGAGTTTTAAAAGGCTTTATTTAAATTTCAATCTGAGTCATACATGTACATTTTAAGACGAAGATCACATTATAAGAGAAAAAGATGTCCCATTCTAGGAAGCCATGCCATTTTAACGTCTCTCTAAGCAGTCTGAAATTTTTAAGCTGAAATAACCCTGGAGACATATATGTCAATTCAGTAGTAATTATTCATCTTGCATAGGAAACCCCACATTATATGAAATAGCAAAAGAATTTTGCTTTTCTAATCACAGAGATATTCTACTGTTATCTCAAAATTAGAAAAAAATAGGAAATAACTAGCCTTCATAGAATCTGATATGAACTCAATTCCCACTTATTAAAAGGCTAGTGTCACTAAGAAACAGGCGTGCCTGATCTGAAGCAATACTAAAGGAATTGGCAGGAAAATCCAATAGTAGAAATGCTATGCAGTTGCATCTTTGGATATTGGCGAGTCATTGGATTTATGGGCAGGAATGTGGACTTGTGGAGGAGTGTAGAATGATAAAATGACTGTAAAAATTCCAGTTTAGGTAACTGGGGAGATGGTGATAATATTTTCTGAATATAAGCAGATTGAGAATGAGACATAATAATTTATTTTGGAATGTGTTGTGTTTGAGCCCCCTTGTATGACAGGTGCATGTGAAGATGTGGAATGCATGACTGTATGTATCAATCAGTAGCTTAGAAGGAAAGTCTAAGCTTAGGATTTCAAGTCATTAGCATATAATCAATATTTAAATCAAAGAAGTGGATACAATTTACCAGAGAGAGTTTATAGAGTGGGATCAGAATAGAGTAAGATCAAAACAAAGACCACCACCAAAAACCTGGAAAACAGCAACATTTAAGAAAGTATCATTAAAGGAGACTGGGAACCTCTGAATGTGAAAATAGAGTTTTTGAAAATGTAAATGTTGAATTAAATTGAGGTCCTACTGAAATAGGGTGGACCCTAATGCAATGACTGGCATCCTTATAACAAAGGGAAAACAGATATACAGAGATAACGAGAGAGAGAGAGAGAGAGAGAGAGAGAGAGAGAGAGAGAGAGAGGGAGGAGAGAGAACATTGGAGAAGAGATTGGAATGCTGAAGTTACCGCCAGAAGGAAGGACCCTCCCCTAGAGCTTTTAGAGATTAGCATAACCCTCAAAATCTTTTGATTTCAGACTTCTAGCCTACAGAACTGTGAGAGAACAAATTTCTGTTGTTTTGCTGCAACCTAGTTTGTAGTACTTGTTATGGCAGCCCTAGGAAACTACTGCATGCAGATTTAAACTATGGTGAAAATGATGCTTATATCTCTCTCAAAACTAATTCTCCTGCTGTATTTCTTTTTTTCCCTAGCAGTGCCAGGTTACTGAGGGGGCACAGAAGTGTTAAAATGAACCCTTTGATTCTTAATCTCGTACAACTTTACATTATCATTATCTTCTCTTTTCAGGCCTATCTCTACCTCTTATCTCTGCCTAGCAAATTGTGCTATTCGAACGAAGACACTTCCATTTAATTAAAAATTCTTTTCATAAGTGAATTATTTTCTTTCAAAGCCCAAGAGCCTAATTTTAGCTTATTAACCTCATTATGTCCACGAGATCACATCAGTGAAAATCTGAAGCTTCTCTCATTTACTTTCTTGACAAAAAGTAAAAATTACACACCAGACAAGCATATTAAAGATTCTCCTCTAATTGAATCTTTTATCTAAGGTTATACTGCTGGGGAGGGGAAGCTTTCTACTTTTTCTGGAGTACAGGAAGGCTCTTTCTTTGATCTCAGTCTTCCTGACATGATTTTTTATTTTTCAAGTCCATAACATGCTGTGGCTATTCTGTCATACTCTGCTGTTAAAAGGTCAAGCCTAATTTTCCAGTCCTCAGAGAAGGCTTTGAGAATAGCAGTACTTTTCCTCACCCTCATTCCTATTCCCTAGCCTAAGGAACTATAAGATACATTAAGATAAATAGGAAAGAAATGAGTTTTTAACTGCGAGGGAAAAAAGAGTCTTTTCAGTAAGTTATTTGAGTTCATACAGTAGAAAAGTGATTTCACAGCTTTGTTGAGGCAGAATCACTGGGAAGAAAAGTCTTCTCTTTCATTCAAGATGAGGAGGGGATGGAGAACTTTATACTAAATAAATGTCTGCAAAGACCAGAGCAGGGTTTAATTGCCTGTGAACCAGAAACTAGGGAAGGTAAATAGCAAGGTGACATTAAGTCTCCCAGTGATGTGAGTCATTATTTTTACAGAAAACTAATTGCAATAACCTGGTTAGCACTTTATTCCCAATATTGTTGGGGAAAAGAAATAGAATGGCAATAACAAAATAAGACCTGACAGATGAATGATACACTCAACAGCTCCAAACTCCCTAGATGGCAGCCTGACTTTTGGTATCCAAATCTTTTCTGAATTGCTTATATTCATGACAATCCATAGAGCAATTTATGTTTCATGTGCTCCATGGGTCAACATGTGTTTGGTATTTGTATACAGTAGAATTCATAGTAAGCAAGTGTTCAGTAATAGAATGCAGGTAGGATATGCACCAGTAAACACAATTATACATAGGCTAAGACTAAGCATCAGAACTCATTTCTATGTATGCTTGGAATAAATAAATACAAGTTACAGCAATTACCATCTACTACACTTGTGTAGAAACAGGTAAGAGTCATCATTCCCACCTTTGTCAATACTGAAGTTAACTCCCAAGTTATTTCTGTTTTAGTTGAAGTTACAAAACACACACACACACACACACACACACACACACACACAAAAACAAACACAGATGTTTAGAAGGAAGATTGCTGACTGGTGGTTTACTGGGTAGGCTCTTTGGGGAAAATAAACATGGAGAAAGTGAGGGAGCAGGATTAGGCAGAGGGAAACATTGAGTTCTGATGCAGTTTCAATAGGACCTCAGCCAACTTTGCAGAGGACCCTGAAGTAGTAGGTCTAGCCCTTCCAAGATGCTCCAAATTGAAGTAGGAGGTCAGGGCCTTTGTAACCCTGCATTGACAAGTCATTGGAGGTGGGCCACTTGTGAGTACTTAGCTTAACACTAGGTAAGAGGGGTCCCTGTCAAAGGCAATTGCCTGAGAGGGACTCAGCTATGGCTCTCAGTCAGCAACACTCCCAGCAGCTGGGGATAAGAGTCAGAGCCCTGAAAGGAAAACTGGGCAGAGCACCTGTGCATCTACCATAGCTTCCCATTTGTTCCCAGCTTTTGTGTCTTTCTCTTTGTGCTTACTTATGGCACTATCATATCTCATTCAACTGCCCTTTTCTCCTAAGTCTTTTCACCCTTTTATAAGTCTTGGTCCTGATGGCTTACTGCCTATCCAAGTCCCTAAATACTCACTGACCATTCCAGTGCTTGCTTGGGAATCTATTTTCAGTCTAGCTAAGTGTAGCCAATAAGGTACCTGGTGC
>NW_006286586.1:272225-274454 GCF_000327345.1 Myotis davidii | reverse complement strand
GAGGAGATTCTCTTATTGCATGTAGCAGATGCCTTTGGTGTCCCACCTGCAATCCCTCATTCTCATCATTTCACTTCACATCAACCGAATTCCAGTTGCCATCACTGTATTTGTTTGCCTTATGGCTTCCTCTGGTTTTCAAGAGCTCATTTTGTCCACCTGTATGAAAACCAGAGAAGCCTGGGGGAATCTAAACCAATGACCCATGAAAACTGAACTATAAAATACTTCAGTCCCCATACTTGTCGGCAGTTATGTGTGTTCTACCCTGGATGTCAGATTTCCTGGTGGGATCAAGCTCCATTCACCCACAGAAGTGACTTGCTGTCTTATACACTCCTTAGTGGAGGCTTCCCTTCCCTGACTCACTTTCACCCTCCCTGAGGAAGTAAACTGGGATCACCTCCCATACAAAATACTTAGACCTTGTAAAAGGGTCTACTTCTAGTACAGCCCAATCGAAGGTAGATATATAAGTTCAGATGCTCATAGTGGGACAAATTTTAGGTGGTGATGGAAGGGAAGATCAGGAGGGAAAAAAAAGCAGAGGATGAGTTTATAAATGACTATCTAAAGCAGTGGTTCTCAACCTTCCTAATGCCTCAGTCCTTTAATACAGTTCCTCATGTTGTGGTGACCCCCAATTTCATTGTTACAAATTGAACATAATTAAAGTATAGTGATTAATCACAAAAACAATATGTAATTATTTATGTGTTTTCCGATGGTCTTAGGCGACCCCTGTGAAAGGGCCGTTTGACCCCCAAAAGGGTTGGGACCCACAGGTTGAGAACTGCTGATCTAAAGGGAAGATTAAGAGAATTAATATAAGAAAATATATGTCAGGGAAAATCCCAATATTTCAGAGGATTGATAACAGGTATATTTTTTTCTACTTACATATTTTGGTTTGGAACCAGCATACTCCTCTAGTAACCATGATAATGAGATATACAGATATCATGGTCTCATCTTCATCACACACACAAAAATTAATACATAAGTCAGTTGCGTGTACCCCAGAGACAAGAAACAAGAGGATAAATTTGTGTAGTAAACATTTGTTGTTTATTAATTGTCCAGCCTCAAATTCTCTCCACTGTTAATGCCATTCACTCTCTTTGGGGAACGCTCTTTGTGTATCATCTTGCGAGATGGCAGTCACCTCTCACTCTGGCAGCAGAAGCAATAGTGTCCTCTTCTACTCTCCCTGCTCTAGCAAAATCACAGATTAGGTTCATAAGATATCCATCTCCAAGACTTTGACCTAGAATCATCACAGTGATATATTGAGGCTGAAGGTCACATTTATCAGTGTCAGCATTTAGGCCAAAATGTTCCCACGGGGTGACTATGACTATGGATCCTGCACTGTGTCGTTCCCAACTTCCACAGATCCGCCATATTTTCCCAATGAAGAAATGTCACATTTCTCTATAAAAGTGATGCTTTGATATATGCCCACCAATTCTATGAATCCCTAATATCCTTTCAATAAATACCATTTTTGCTAAGGAGGTAGAGTAATGAAGATATATCATGAGTATATAGCAACCAGGAGTCTCTCTGGGAAACATGGGAAATTTGAGATTGTTTACAGTGGTCCATGGAACTGACAATGAATGATGGAGCAGTAGGCCATGGAACTCCTGTTCATATTTCTGTGGGACCATGTAGGGCTCCCTGATACTTGTCATTGACAAGCCATGGTCTTTCCAATATATCTTTCAATATATTCCATTTAAGGTGCTTATTTTATTGTGTTCAAAAGAAATCTAATATATATATTTATGTTATAAATTTATGAATTTTATTTTTTGTAGATCTGAGTCCATGTGAAATTTTTTTATAATTCTAAAATTAAATATTTGTATCAACCTGACCTATAGTTCAAACACATATTTCATAACTATACATTTTCTAAATCTGACCATCACACATTAAAAAAGAAATATATTTCCTCAATTTATTTTTTCATTAATGATTTATTTAATTTGCATTAAAAAGCAAATTAAAAGATATGCAGAAGAAAATGCTAAATTCACTAATCTACTGTGAGAAAACATTGCGAAAGTTCATTTAAACTGCATGTTTACAGATCAAACCAAAGAAATGCTCAAAAGTCACTAATCATCCAAGAGATGCAAATCAAAACAACAATGAGGTACCATCTCACACCTGTCAGACTGGCTATCATCAACAAATCAACAAATGACAAGTGCTGGAGAG
>NW_006286586.1:268056-272204 GCF_000327345.1 Myotis davidii | reverse complement strand
AGCAAATCAAGCCCATCAATAGAGAGCATTGTGCTAAGTGCAATAAGCCAGTTAATGAAAGAAAAATACCACATGATCTCACTCATTTATGGGTAATTAAGACCAATATAAACTGATGAACAAAAATAGATACAGAGGTAGAGCAACATCGAACAGACTGTCAAACTACAGCGGGAAGGCCGGGGAGGGTTGGGAAGGGGCGGTAAGAGATCAACCAAAGGACTGTATGCATGCATATAAGCATAACCAATGGACATAAGACACTGGGGGTAGGGGAGGCTAGGGGACTGTCAAGAGCGGAGGGAAAAAAGGACACATATGTAATACCCTTTGTAATACTTTAAGCAATAAAACAATAATAAAAAAAAAGAAATGACCCCTCTGTAAGTTTTAAAGATAATAATTTTCAAATATCTCATTTTAAAAACAAAATTTCATATTTCCAATTTTTAACATTTAAAATAAGACTCTTTTTATCTAAAATTAGTTAAGTAAAAAATGAAGGCTAAGCCACAGAAGAACATCTGTGTATTCAGTATGTAAGTGTATTCAACTGTACCATGTTAATTGATCCAAGACGTCTTACACTCTGTTTTGATTATCTGCATGGCTTATCAGGAAATGAAGTGGGAAAGCAAAGATTATTTGTATGGTTATATTTATCTTAATTTTTAAACTGTTTAGTTTCATTTGTCTGAAAGAAACACCTCTGTATTTCTTTGGAGACTTAGATTAATTGATTAAATCTAGACATGAAGTCTTTCCTGGGTTAAGGCAGCAACAAAGACATTATTATATAGGATCTAGCTGGGTGTCTAGGTCCATATAATGATTAACCCTAAAAGTTTAGTTATTTGGGGGCAGATCTGATTAATGTTCATGGAAACAAAATTAATATCATTACTTATTCATTGAGAAATAAAACCAGTCATTCTTTTGGTATCTTGATCTCATAATGGAGAGGAAGGAAGGAATTTTTTGATTATACAACACTTAGAACATGGTCTCTATTGACCATAATAATGATCTACCAAATAATAAATGAACTACCAAAAGGCGAAGTAGTTTGACGTTGGAGATCTGACATATTACTTCTCAAACTACAGTACATGCTTTTTAAAACTCTTTTGACAAACTATTCTTAACAGTAGAATTTTTAAACTCTACTTCCCTATAACCTACAGAAAAAATAAAACTCTCTACATGCCATACAAGAGGGTCTTGATATATTTTTATTTTACAGATGAATAAACAAATGTCACATCTTTTTATAAGAGAGATGCCTTGAGCCTGGCTAGTGTGCTCAGTGGTTGAGTGTCAACCTATGCACTAGGAGGTCACGGTTCAATTCCTGTTCAGGGTACATATCTAGGTTGTGGGCTTGATCCCCAGTAGGGAGTGTGCAGAAGGCAGCTGATTAATGATTCTCTCTCACCCTGGATGTTTCTATCTCTCCTACTCCCTTCCTATCTAATATATATATATATATTTTAAAGAGTTTATTCCTTGATATATGCCATCCAATTATTGGAAGAGTGGCAGTGACAAAAGATTAAGAAGGTCTCTTTGGCATACAAAGTACAGATATTTAAAATTATAAGTATTTTTTGCATAAAATCATTCCCATCTTTACAGACTGCCTATTTTTAAAAAATATATTATCCATATTTTGGAACTTCCTTCTGATTGCTGGGAAGGCAGATTTATCTACTTCTGCTGTAGACCCACTGCACAGGTGTAATTTGATGACTTTAATAGCATGTAATAAAATAGAACACAAACTAAAACTAATGCGAGAGAAGAGGTACTGTATTGTGGACACAGTAGTAGGGAGCCTGAAACATTATTTTAATTTGCTCTCACTACCATAAAATCACCAAACTCTCTACAGAATACCTTTTTAGC
The DNA here is from genome assembly GCF_000327345.1 of Myotis davidii. Taxonomy (NCBI): domain Eukaryota; kingdom Metazoa; phylum Chordata; class Mammalia; order Chiroptera; family Vespertilionidae; genus Myotis; species Myotis davidii. Next base: position 270,299 of record NW_006286586.1, on the reverse strand, counting down.
TATTTTATTTTCTATCATTTGTTTCTCTTTTTTCTTCCTTATTTTATCATTAATTTTTCAACTCTGGGGATATTTCTAGTCTTTTCTATCTATCCCAATGATTCAACTATTTTATATGCCCAAGGATGGATGTTAGTGATTACAATTAGAGAGTAAAACATCACTAAAATGTGACAAGAACACAGAACACTGTCCTGGAAAAATGGACTGACACAGCCTCTCCTGGTTTCCTTTCACCACTCGATAGATGCATTTCTATACAACTTAGGACAAAGATTATTGCAAAGTAACGAACAATTTTTATACTTTTATTTATGGAAAAGGTTATTAAGGGCATATTTTTCCTTGAATCATAAAAAAAAGTTTGTCTCCATTGCATGGCTGAAGGGGCTCATAAGGTAGAAAGCCTTTCAAACCTGTATGCCCCTTCTAGCAAAGGCAGTGCTTAGAAATTAAAAATAAAAGGGCAAGTGACTTATCTTGCTTAAATAATGTAAATTAATATCATGATAGTCAAAAGGGCAGATCCACAGATGGTAGTAATATTGGATTTGGATCAGAAAGGAGCCAAAGGGATTTTGCTGCCACATAGGGAGAGTATATTAAAGAATATTTAATTTAAATGGCTGAAAAGTTAGTAGGGATTTCCAAAACTTGAAAAAAAAAAATGGAATGGAAGACTCAGGCTGAATAAAGAATTGGTTACCGTAAAAGTAACTGCTAGACTTGTGCTGTCCAATACAATAGCCATTAGCCTTATGTGGGCATTTAAAATTTTTAACGGAGTCCATTTTCATAGAATTTTAGGTTCACAGCAAAGTTGAGGAGAAATTATAGCAACTTTCCATATTCATCTTTCCCTCATACATGTATAGTCCCTCCCCCCATTATCAACATCACTCACAGATTTGTATATTTGTTATCATTGATGGACCTACATTGTAATATAATGTAAATGTGTTTTAATTTTAAATTCCACTTGGTATATAGAAAAGCAAGTGATTTTTGTGTATGAACTTTGATCCTGCAACCTTGCTATAATGACTTACTACGTAGTTCCAGGAGATTTTTTTTTTGTTGATTCTTTTGAATTTTTAACATAGATGATCATGTCATCTGTAAAAATAAAAAAAAAAATTTAAAAAGATAGTTTTCTTTCTTCTTCCCAATTGGTATACTTTTTATTTTTAATCCTCACCAGGGGATATTTTTTCCATTGATTTTTAGAGAGAGTGGAAAAGAGAAAAGAGGAGAGAAAGAGAGAGAGAGAGATCAATGTGAAAGACACATGGATTGGTTGCCTCTTGCACGTGCCCTGACTGGGACCAAGATCAAACCTGCAACCCTGGTACATGCCTTTGGGAATCAAATTCAAGACCCTTAGGTCCGCAGGCCAATGCTCTAACATTGAGAAACCAGCCAGGGCCCAATTGGTATACCTTTTTTTTTATTATCTTCAGTTGAAAAGGTATAATGAGAGAGGATATCTTTACCTTGTACCTAATGGAAAAGCTTTGAGTTATGACATTAGTTGTAGGCTTTCTGTAAACATTTTTTTATCAAGTTGAGAAAGTTTATTCTGTTACTGAATAAAAATCATAAATGTGTGTTTGATTTTAACAAACAAATTTTCTGCATCTATTGATACGATCACAAAACTTTTCCTTTTAAGTCTATTGATGGGTTACATTAATTGATTTTTGAATGTTGAACTAACCTTGCGTATCTGGTATAAACCTCATTCGGTTGTGATGTATAATTCTTTACATAATGTTGGGTACTGATAGCTAATATTTTGCTGAGGACTTTTTACATCTGTGTTCATGAAAAGCATTGGTCTGTAGTTTTCTTACAATGTCTTTGTATGGTTTTGGCTAGGGTATGTTGGCTTCCTAAAATGAGTTAGGAAATATTCCTTCTGCTTCTATTGTTAGAAACAGACTATATAAAATTGGTATAATTTCTTTCTTAAGTGGTTGGTAAAATGTATCAGTGAATGCTGTGCCCGGTCCTGATATTTTCTGGTTTGGTATCCAAAATTCAGTACTGTCTAGATTTAGAAATTTATTAAAAATTTGCTGATTTAACTAACAAGGTTTCAGAAATAAATCACAGAATTCCTCCCATCATTCTAGTCAGAAGAGAGGTTAAACATTTAATCTCATAGCATAATACTCTTACAAAAGCACTTTGTGCAGGCCAAGAGATGTTTTCTAGAGAAAGTGACATGTGCGCACTCTTTC
>NW_006286586.1:257830-268040 GCF_000327345.1 Myotis davidii | reverse complement strand
CCATGAGTATCATACCCAGTTGAAGAGGAGCATTGCAGAAGAGAATTTAACAGAATAACTGAGACTTTTGCTATAACTGAGGAATGGAAGTATCTTTTGTAACTGGAGAATTATATGCAAGATAGAGCACAATTGAAAATGAAGGAAAAAATAATGCTGTTGCGTACTTGTGAGTGATTATGATGTGGGGTCATTGTAACATTAAAATGCTCAAGTGAGATAGATTTTGAAAGTTGTAACTCAGAAGTCACTCTAGTAGCACTCTAGACGTTGTGTTGAGGTTGAGGTGAATGAGGCAGTTATCCTAGGGTCAGTGACACCTCAGACCAAAAGATGACTAGTCCGTGCACCACAGCATTGGAATAAAAAAGAAGTGACACAGAAGCCTGGCTGCAATGGCTCAGTGGTTGAGTGTCCATCTATGAACCAGGAGGTCATGGTTCAATTCCCGGTCGGTTGCTGGCTTGATCGTGGTGAACCAGGAGGTCATGGTTCAATTCCCAGTCGGTTGCTGGTTGATCATGCAGAAGGCAGAAAATCGGGGATTCTCTCTCATCATTGATGTTTATAACTCTCTCTCCTCTTCCTTCCTCTCTGAACTCAATAAAAATATATATTTTTTAAAAGTAACACAGAGAGAGGTTATTCAAAGGCAGACCAAAGTTTTGATCACTAATTAGCCATGAAAAGTGAGCAAATGTGGAGTCAAAAACTTACCATAAATCATAGTTTTCTCCACTACCATTCAACACTCTGAAGGTAAGGTTCCTTGATGGTGGTTTTTTTCTTACCAACCTTCCAATGTAATTAAATTCTACCGTCTTACACCTACTCATAAAGAGGGGAAAAAATCAACTCTCACTTTATTGATTTCATTAACTCATTAGCAACTATTATTGCAAGAATTAGCTCAGTAATTTTTAAACTGAGACTTAGATGCAGCTGGTTAAGAATAACAACTCAAGATTTTCCACTGGGAAAAGTGTTTTCCTTACCATAAACCAATCATCTTTTAGGCAAAATTCATTATTTAGTCATAAGATTAACACATAGTATTATCTGTAGGGTTATGGCAAAATTGAAAGGGATCCCTTGCAATAATCAGCCCATGTGATTGATTTATCAAAAGATGGTGATAGCCCTAACCTGTTTGGCTCAGTGGATAGAGCATCGGCCTGCGGACTCAAGGGTCCCGGGTTCGATTCTGGACAAGGGCATGTGCCTTGGTTGCCAGCACAACCCCAGGGGGGCAGTGTGCAGGAGGCAGCTCATTGATGCTTCTCACTCATTGATGTTTCCAACTCTCTATTCCTCTTCCTTCCTCTCTGTAGAAAATCAATAAAATATATTTTTTTAAAAGATGGTGATATATGAGATAGCTCTGAGCCCTATAATTCTATGGTCTGTTAATCAGTATCAGCATGGACAAACTTTGAATCAAGATACATATATATGCATTTGTCCCCCACTCATGCCTCAGTTGACAAATCTTACTAGGGACTCAAGTGTTCTCTCACCTTGGCCACACTCCCTAACTGCACAGAAGCCTCAGTGGGGCTGGTCCTTCTCTTACAGATTCTCAACTCCTGCCCTCTACACTCTCTCCTAGATAATTAAGAGGCAGAAAACATGGATCTGAATCTCAGAGCTACCTTAATTGTATTACTTTTTAAAGTTACTTAACATTTTAAAATCTTTTTTCTTATTTGAAGTTAGAGATAATATCTTGTATGCTTTGTGGGCTTGTTAGGAAGTTAAAATAAATTTGCACATGTTTAATAGCTTGCATAATGCCAAACACCCAGTATAGCTTTTCAAAAAATAATAGTTATTAGTATAACTATTACTATCCCTATTCTATTAGGATACTGTCCTCTGGAAAGTGAGAGACCCTGTAATCTGAAAATTAATTAATGGTGACATATTCTTAAGTGTTAATACTGTAAACTTGGTTGGTCTTGAGTGTTCACTGCCAGGGAAATATTTGCAAATGAGGAGTTCCCCTTCTGTAGCTAGTACTTACCCTTGTGTCCCTGTGTTCTTTATATTTGTGTCCTTGATTATATATATATATGTGTGTGTGTGTGTGTGTGTGTATATATATATATATTTCTTACTTAAGAGAAGAAGGGAGAGGGAGAGAGCGATAGAAACATCAATGATGAGAGAAAATCACTGATTGGCTGCCTCCCACACGTCCCACACTGGGGACCAAGCCCACAACCCAGGCATGTGTTCTGACCAGGAGTTGAACCGTGATCTCCTGGTTCAAGGTTGATGCTTCACCACTGAGCAACACCAGCCTCACTGTGTCCTTGATTTTAATAGGTATTATTACCTCCAAAAATGTTCCATGTCCAAATTCGGGAAATGCTGAGTAAAACAAATTTGAAAAAGGATTCCTTCCAGTATCTAATTCTTTAACATGCTATATGAATTGTGAGGATTTTAATAAGAATCTCAAGGAACCAACTGGACCATTTGAACAAGAACTCAAGTTCCTTGATATATACTAGGGAATCCTGATACCTAGAGGGGCCATATGGTAAGAATAGGATGTAACCAGCAGCAAGGTCTAGTCCTCTCACATTGCGAAGTCACTCCCTAAATTAGTTATTCACAAATAGTCTGTACACCACAAATATCCATATCAGGATTTCCTCACCTATCTAGTCGAATTCCTGGTGATAAAATTAGCCTTTCCCAAAGAGCACTGAACATCTCTCCTTTCTTTGTTTTTCACTGCAAAGTACTTGAAATTTAGGATTTTCTGAGAAAGTATACCTGTTCCTGTCTTTATTTATCTCTTCCTATGAATCCTCACTCCATGCCTACTGTAAGATGCTAATTCTCATATAATTCTTCTGCAATAAGCTTCGTGTTATATCTAGGTAATCAAAACCAAAGCCTGTGCATGCTTTCTTCAAGAACTGCACATAAAGAATTCAAATAACTGAAATGCTTGGCTTGGAATCTACGTGTTTTTGTCTTAAATACTTTTCCAAAGTGAAAGTGGTAGCCAGTAGCAACCTCAGTGCCATTTAATGTACATGATGCTCTCCATCTGACTACAAAAGTGTGATTACTTACAACAAACAAAAATGGTAGAAGAGTGGGTGGATTTACAATTACAGACAATCACCAGGCTGCATTTGTTGCTTTGATGTCTGGGAGCATTGCAGCCGAGAATAATCATGTGACAATAAAGAGCAGCCTCCAGAAAGTTTGGGCTCAGGTGGGAAAAACACTTCATATGGAGCAACTGGAGTGGGACTGGGGCAAACAAAACAAAACAAACAAAAAAGAAATGGGAGGGGGGATTCGTATCTAATTAAGGCCACTCATTATCTCAAATAAATGCATTATCATTCATTATTAGTCAGATTAATTAAAATAAAGCTTAAGAGAAAGATTTCTACATTTTTAGAAACAATAATTTGTATTTATTATATTACTAGAGGCCCAGTGCATGAAATTCGTGCACGGGTAGGGTCCCTAGCAGCTGCCAGCTGCTGGCCAGGACCTTCCATTGTTCTGCGCAGCCCCTGGTGGTCAGTGCACATCATAGCAAGTGATCGAATTCCCAGTCAATCGAACTCCCGAGGGGACACTTTGCATATTAGGCTTTTATATATAGAGATATTGATAACATTATATTTTTTCCTTTCTCTCCTTTCATTTTAGTTATAACTGGGGAGTGTGAAATGTTTGTATTGAAATAGAAATAATTGTCTTAAATATGCAGCACCCTGCATGGCAAAAAGTAACATGTTAGTGTGAAAGAATTTTCATGCACTGTCTTATTTATAGAAAGAGAGATTCCTATAATTTTATAGAGTGAAGCATAGACAGCATAGTACTTTCCCAAGGCCACACACACACACACACACAAACATCTGACAGAGCCATGATTCACACCCAGATCTATTCCAGGGCCCAAATTCTTAACTGTTATTGTCCTCTCCTGCATGAATCAAGAGCAAATAGACTTCACAGTCTGCACATGTGCCTATGGCCACCTACAATCAGGCTTGTCTTTCTGTGTGAGTTCACGAACATATTTCTGGAAAACTAACTTTATATTTTCTGAAAAGCATAGCATAAATCTGGAAGTCTACTGTAATATCTTTTTTTGGCAAGAGCTGCCTAGCCTTTGATCCATACTGCATTTCTTACTGTCAGCCCATTTCTGGTACTTAGATTTGACCCAAAACTTTGAGAGACACTGTTTGATGATGTAGCGGTGTGAAGGTGGCCTGACCTGGTTTGTCGAATTGTCAAAATCTGTAACAGAATTTTGTCTTCATTTAACATATCTGTTAGTGACTATTTTTAAAACAGAATGAAATGAGATTGAAAACTAGGTCAGTCCACTTTATATTAAGGACTTCATGTAGAGTATCTCCCTCCCGATTCTTGAATTTGTATCAAAGAATATTAGAAATTAAAATTACTTTATGAAATATCTATTCAAGCCTTTCATTTTATAGATAAGAGAAATAAGATCAAGAGATTGGCCTCCTGGGATAACCTTTCCCATTCAAAATACAACTTCATTTTTTTAGGTCTTCATTCAGAATTATATTTGAGCAATTAAATATTCTTTGTATGTAAGTGGTTTAGCATGCAAGAGACTTGAAGAATACTCCCTAATCAACAAAGAAGGCCTCAATAAGATTTCTCATTCAAACAATAAGAAAATGCATTTTTTTCTCTTTAATATGATGTATTTTCCCTTTGTAGTAGGCAGATTTTTATTGCAGTTCTTGATTTTTAGTCCTTGTGCACACTCTTTAAGGCAAGGTTGGTCTTATCTTAGTGTGTACTCTTTTATCATTTTACAAATGTGACTCTGAGTCCCCACATAGTTTACCTTTGTGTTATCTCCTATGAAATTTTGCAAAGTCCAATTGATAAAGGAAGCAATTAACAAGATTCATTCTAGGAATTTAATTCAACTACTGCAACTCTGTTATATGATGTTTTCCTATTGAACTTTATAAGCATGATTTCAAAATCTACTTTTATTTTCAAATACAGAGAAATAGTATAGAGTATTTGGAGGAAAATATTTTTTAAAAATGATGGGCTAAGAATCAGAAATCTAAGACTTTATTCTTAGTTTTATGTGATTCCAATCAAATCACTTGAACTTTTTTAGGTTTGTCGTGTTTATCAATAACCTATTGCTAAAATTACCTGTTCTGCTTGCCTCACATGGTTTTTTGAGATTAAATGTGATAATAAGTGTGAGGCTGCTTTGCTAGTTGTTAGTCACTATCAATTAAGTTATTCATTTATTCATGTATTCGTTTATGCAACATTTAAAAGCTCCTACCCTATGTCAGGTTCTCTGGTAAGCAATGGACACATAGTAACGATCCACAAGATATTGACCCTGCCCCTGTAGGTCTTATGGTTTAATGGGAGGAACAGACATTAATAACAACAACAAAACCCCACAGAAATAAGTACATAATCAAATTGTGATAAGTGAAAGGGAAAAACCAGGGGACTGTGAAAAAGAGTAAGAGTGGAAACCTACTTTAAATTCAGGAGAACTCTCTTAAAGTTAACAGCACTTAAACAAGGTTGAGCAGGAGATAATCAGACAAAGAGTTTGGAGGTAAAGCACACTCCAAGTAGAGAGCACCTGTATATAAACACCTTAACAGGGAAATAATTTTGAGTTTTCCAGAAATAACAGCAGGAAGAAAAAATGGTAAAGATAATGTTGGAGAGATAGATAGGGACTAGATTTCCCAGGAAATTATACTTCTTGTGAAAAATTTTGGTTTTTATTCTAAGTACAATGGAAACTCATTAAAGTGTATTGAGCAATAGATTGATATAATATGAACAATAATTATAAAGAAACACTTTACTGTCTATGTAGAGTGTATTTGAGATACACTTTTAATGAGAAATATATATATATTGATTTCAGAGAGGAAGGGAGAAGGAGAGAGAGATAGCAACATCAATGATGAGAGAGAATCATTGATTGGCTTCTCCTGCACATCCCCTACTGAGTATCGAGCCTGCAACCCGGACATGTACCCTTGACTGAAATTGAATCCAGGACTCTTCAGTCCACAGGCCGATGCTCTATCCCAATGGTTCTCAACCTGTGGGTCGCGACCCCTTTAGGGGTGGAATGACCCTTTCACAGGGGTTGCCTAAGACCATCAGAAAACGCATATATAATTACATATTGTTTTTGTGATTAATCACTATGCTGTAATTATGTTCAATTTGTAACAATGAAATTGGGGGTCACCACAACATGAGGAACAGTATTAAAGGGTTGCGGCATTAAGGAAGGTTGAGAACCACTGCTCTATCCACTGAGCCAGACCGGCTAGGGCTACTTGTGACTTTTAATAAAGCAAAGAATGGATGGGGAATTCAAAATTGGCACAGAGTGTGGGAGAAGAAAATGTGAACAAAAATAATGTTTTATTCCTTGATTGACGAATAGCTGGATGGAGTTGCTCTGTACTGCACTGGAAATGCTGGACAGATAGCAGCAGACTTGAAGGAGAGTCAGGAGTCAAGAGTTCACTTGGCAACTTGCTAAGACTAAAAATGCATGTTACCATAATGTACAAAGGTATGCAGATGAAACTGGGGGCAAAATTTCTGAAATAATTTGATAGTCCATGATGTCACTAAATATCCCTTTTTGTGTGAGTTGTATTGCTCCAAATATGTTTGTACATGAAAACTGTCCGTCGGTACATTTCACATCAATAAAGCTTGGTTAGGATTTTAACTCACAACCTCTTATGTAAAATTCCAAAATCTAAAAATTATAAAATAAAAGTGTGTTTTTATAGCTTGTGACATAACTGAACCAAATTTGGCAGCAAAACCCACCTGAACTAATGGGAGGCTATATAGTCTGTATTCCATCTCACATAGCTTGACTGTTTGCATGTTTCACAGAAATATAAGCATATTTGAGTATAAGTTGTTGCCCAGACCTGGCTGGCAATGTTATGCAATATATAATATATGCATTTTATGGCCTCTCTAAAATTCTGAATCCTGATGTACATCTGTCCCCAAGGATTTCAGATGAGGGAATGTGAACCTGTAACAATACACACCTTTTTTTAAAATTATTCCATATTTTTCAACCAATAATTAGATTAACAAATGACAAGATAATTGTTTCTATTTTTAATGCATTTTGGAGATAGATTTGGGAGCAGGCTATCCTAATAAATCAATGTCACCTATCCTTATTGCAACAAAGAAAATGGGATGTAGACCAATTCCAAAGGTTGAATTGTTGATTTCTGTTTTGTTTAATTGTTTTTAGATTAAAAGGATCCAAAATACTCTTGAGTGAGCTTAGGTCTCTCTGTCCAACACAGATCCTAGATCCTTGATCAAAAGTTAGAGAGTGGTCTGACCAGTGTGGCTCAGTAGTTGAGTGTTGATCTATGAACCGGGAGGTCACAGTTGGAGTTTCCCAGTCAGGGCACATGCCTGAGTTGTGTGCTCAATCCCCAGGGTAGGGCATGCAGGAGGCAACCAATCAATGGTTCTCTCTTTGTTCATGTTTCTCTCTCTCTCCCTCTCCCTTTCTTTCTGACATAAATAAAAATATGTTTTAAAAATTAGAGAGTGGTCCTGACTGGTTTGGCTCAGTGGATGAGCATCAGCCTGTGGACTGAAGGGTCCCAGGTTCGATTCCAGTCAAGGGCATGTACCTTGGTTGCGGGCACATCCCCAGTAGGGAGTGTGCAGGAAGCAGCTGAATCGATGTTTCTCTCTCATTGATGTTTCTAACTCTCTATCCCTCTCCTTCTCCCTTCCTCTCTGTAAAAAATCAATAAAATATATTTTTTTAAAAATTAGAGAGTGAATCAAGCCTGAGATCACATAATGTGCATGTACACAGGGCCTGAAGGTAGAAAAATAAGGAAAATAAGGAACCACCCTCTAGTAGCATGATGAGGTAAAGGTCTGACTGTTTTATCCAGCCAGATGCATCTGTCTGCCCATTTAGCTAAGCAGAGAAAAGGCAACATCTAGAAACTAGACACACCTACCAGGGACCTATAGTCGTTCCAGCCCTAAATAATTGGAGCAATGCTAGAAGAAAGGTGATAATAAGGGCAGTTATTATTACTTTAATATTAACAATTAGCCCAAAGTTTTGAATACTTGTGAGTGTCAGGCACTCAACTGGATACTTAACATGTATAGTCTTGCTAAAACTTACAACAACCTTAAAAACTACACATTGTCTTCAATTTGCACATGTGGAATCGGATGCACCCATGAGGTTAAATAACCTGGCCAAGGGTGTGCAGCTCATAAGAAGTAAAAGAATTCCAACTCTGCAGAGCTCACACGATGGTCCCAAATCTAAAGCCAGGTCTGTGGGCAAAACAATAGCCACTAACGTTTGTGTGGCACTTGACAGTGTAAAATGCATTAACTTTTCTGATCCTTAAAACAACATTTTGAAATGGAAAAGGCACTTTTCTAGATAACAAAACAGAGACGCAGGGAGGATCAACGATTCTCCGTAAGCCGTCCACCTGGGGAGTGGTAGGCCCAAGACAAAGAAGCAGGGCTGTGGCCCTAAGCTGAGCCCTATTCTCTTAGTCCATGTGGCTCCTCAACTTCAAAGATTTAGAATTGAAAACCAGAACTGTATTGTCTTTTTGTTGCTCACCTGAGAGTTTAAGTCTTCTAGGAAATAAGGACCTGTGGGATAAACTGGTCACTTGTTTGTTTATTTAAACTAATCCCAACTTTATTCACTGTGAGTTCACATGGTGTTATGGTTCTTGGCTCACTGCTTTTGTTCAGTTCTGCATATCCTCTTGCAAAATCTCAAGACTCAAAAATACAGGAATTATTGGTTAGCATCTGCTTTCATATGACCCACATTTGTAGATATAGAATATATACAATAAATGAACATGCTTAGAAATAAATCAATAGCCAATTTAGCTTTCCAGATCAGTGGAAACAGTGCATCCAATGAAAATAAGAAAATACAATGAGAAGAAAGAACAATAATTCACTTTGTGTCAGAAATGGTCAACAATCTCTCCCCCACTTCCCCAGTCCCCAAATCAAGACCTGGAATTAATGTGGGGAGAGGGGTGGGGCTTTAACTGGAGAGATTTGGAAGATCCTCTTGGAATTCAAATTCCATGAGTCTCTTTACTCTCTAGTTTTGGCTAAGAAGTCCTCTGCCTTAAAGAAATGTTCATTCCATAAATTTAGAGAGGAGAGTGTAGAGTGCAGAGGAAAGGAAGCAAAGAGCAGAGAGACTCAAAGGTACAAACAACCTTTGTAATTCCTTTCAGGTTCTTTGGCCCAACTCAGTTCACTAGATAGAAATAAGGGGAGGAGGCAGTATATTTAGGCACAAACTCTCTCTAGAAAAATAGATCATGATGGTGAATGTGCTCCTCCTAATCAGAACACTCATCACTACTTCCAGCTCACACCAACTTATCTCGCAAGACTCAACTTATATTGCATCTTTCTGAAAAATTTTCTCTTAAGCCTCTTTATCTTGGTTAAATGTCCCTCCCAATTATTCCTATGGTACCCTATTTAATATCAACCTTTTAAAAAATACTCAGTGTCACAGACTTAAATCCTTGAGGACAAGGACTGCCTCACATTGTTTCTCTAAAGATTTATGTCATCATGAATGATTAAATACTTTTATGACACACTATATTTTTATTTCCCAGCCTCACTTTAAACATCTTCATTGATAACTTTTCTGCTTACTCTTAGAGTCACTTCAGTGAGAACTATTTCAGTTTGTTAATTAAAATATCCCATCCAGCCAGGCCAGTTGTAGCTCAGTGATTGAACTTCAAACCAGGAAGCAAAATGTCGCTATTCGATTCTCGGTCAGGGCACATGCCCAGGTTGTGGGTTTGATTCCCTCTAGGGGGCGTGCAGGAGGCAGCCAATGAATTATGTTCCTCTTTCATTGATGTTTCTCTTTCTCTGTCCCTCTCCCTTCCTCTCTCTCTCTTAAAAAAAAATCAATAAAAACATTTTAAAGTACATAAATAAATAAAAGAAAAAAAATAAAATATCCCCTCCAATGTAATAATAAAAGCTTTGAATATGCCTTGCAGTTAAATCTTCTCTTTTCCATCAGCAAGGTCTGGATTTAGTCAGGAACCTGCCTTCTGAGAAGGGTGTAAACAGTTAT
>NW_006286586.1:255445-257812 GCF_000327345.1 Myotis davidii | reverse complement strand
TTTCCCTGCACTTCCTCATCTAGGTTGCAGTCTACACCTTCAGTATCCTCTACAATCTGAGTGCAGGGGAAGGAATGAAATAGTCTTTCCAGAAAGCTTAGTTTGATTGTCTTCCTATTTCTTCTCTGAGCATAGTGTTAAAGTCGATGATTTTTCTCAGGTGATTCCGTGGGTGTGTGGACCCTGGCCTACTAGTGCCCATCCAATCGCTTCTCCTCTCTTGGCCTCGGCTCTCCATCTCTCTCCTCTTCAACTTTGGGTGTTCAGTGGTGTTACAAAACAGGAGTTTCGTATTAAAAAATAATTCAGTCCAGTATATTTGAACATCTAATTGGTTTTGTTGAGTGATTCATGAATCGGGCAGCATCCCATCTAGTATAGAGAGAGGTGCTCCAAAGAGCTTTACAAAATGGAAGGATTTTTTTAGGCAGAAGTGTGGTGGGACTGGGAAGTTATTCACAAAAGAAGAGAAAGGATTGTTTCGGGCCAGGACATCTTTTTTATGGGGTGGATGGAGGGTAGGGGTGGATTTGGCAGGGGTCCTATCAAGCAGATATCTCACTAGTGCTAATGAGGAAATTTCAGATTGACTGTTTAAAGGTCGCATTCCTGGGAAAGGTTGAAACTGCAATTTGTAGTTTGCTGTTGTGGGGACAGGTGACACCATTTTGGATATGTCTTTTGTGGTGTTGTTTTTTATTTGATCGTGAATGTTTACTGAGAAACAATATAAAATTGATGTTGCAAAAAAAAGAGTTCAAAAAAATCTTCAACTGACATTAAACATCTTAATTTGGAAAAATCTTACGGTTGAATTTTAACTATAGGGAACAACAACAGGAAGTGCTGTTATTTCTTCTTTAGCTGTGGTCACTGCTGAGAGTGCCTGCTTGTGGGAACCTTTTCGCCTCAGATAGGAAGTCTGGGGATGGAATGCCTTTGATGTTGATGATGGGCTGGCATTTCTAGCACCAGATTCCAGATTCCCACGGGAAGAGAGTGGAGTTACTGCAAGTGCACACCAGCGCCCTCTCTTGGCGGTCCTCCCCTTAGACTGCCAGTGGAAGCCTCCTGCCTTTGGATTCTCCATTGTGTGCCTCACCGCTGTCCATTCTCCCCGGGTACAGCTGGAGACACATACAGAGCTCTGCTTGAGAGCGCAGGTGTAGAAATTAACCACCGTCACCCCTACACCTACTTCAAAAGCTCTTTAACTTAATACCCACTCCTGATCATTTAATGACCTCAAAGTAGGTCAGAAATTTCAAATGTTAGAAAATTGCATTTTGGTATTACCTTTTAAAATTCTCTTTTGCACCTGGGTCTTCACTTTGGAACCCAAATATTCTATCCTCGTACCTTAATCAAATGTCCAGCTTATCCTGCCCACTGGTAGAGTGCATGGCACATAGGAGGTACTACTCATTTTCAAATAAAACGGTGTCAATTTTATAACACTCTTTAGCGCATACAGATTGCCTCTTTTATATTTTCCAGAGAGGAACTACTAGATTTAGTAATTTTTACTGAGTTAATTAACAAGATCCATATCCTATTATAATAAACTTCTTGGCAAAGGCATCTAACAATCACGATCTTATTTTAATAACTGCAGTCTCTTCTCCCAGCTTATCTACAAGCAGAGCCAATGCTACAAATTCTGCCTCCTTTTTTATGTGCTCACTGAGCAACTTCTTTACATGAATCTTGCTTCTCACTAAATCAGACAAAGTCAGGAACAAGAAATTGAATGTGGATAGGATAGACAGAGGAGACTTTGAGGTTGAGAAGATTGAGCAGACAACAACTTTTGAATTTAAATGTTATCAACCAAAACAGATTATACTGTGAACTCATGTAAGATTCCTGTTAAGCCCCTTGAACTTCAGAAACTAAAGTTGCCTGTTAACCCAGCATAATTTATATATGGTGAGTTATATTTATAGACACACTGAAACATCTTTTCTATTTTTTTTTCCTCTTGGTCTTATGAGTAACTTAACATCTGTACTAAATTCTTTCTCCTGTTCCCCCTGCTTTTGTATTCAGTGTAAATTCCTCATAGAAAGAAGAGTATCTATACTAATAAAAGGGTAATGTGCTAATTAGACTGGGAGACCTTTCAGGAGACCTTCCGGACATTCTTCTGGACAAAGCCATGGTGGCGGGGCCAAGGTAGAGGTGGTTAGAGGCCAAGAGGAGAGGGCAGTTGTGGGTGATCAGGCTGGTGGGAAGTGGGGCCGTTGGGGGTAAGCAGACCAGCAGTGGGGCCAGTTGGGGGCCAACCAGCAGTCAGTGGGGGTCAGTTGGAAGTGATCAGGATGGGGAGGATGGGAAGAGGGCAGTTTGGGGTGAGCAAGCCAGCAT
>NW_006286586.1:245896-255290 GCF_000327345.1 Myotis davidii | reverse complement strand
CTAGTATTTAGATAATGCCAGTTACTGGGCAGAGAGTAATGTCCTGGACTAGTTAGTACCTAGTCAGATACTACTTCTGTCATCACTTAACTTCTTATGGAGCACACACACACAAAAAAGAAAGCAAACTGATAAAAAATAAAATTAATTTAATTATAAGTATTATCATAGAAACATGTGAGAGATTAAGAGAATGTCACACAAGGATCTTCTTTAGTTAGTACAGTCATGGAAGACCTCTGAGGAAAACATCTTTACCTGAGGCCTAAAATTAGACTGGAGGTGAAGTGTGGGAAAGGGAATGCAATGCAAAGGGCACATCTCATGTCAATGGCCAAGGTCAGAAAGAGCTTGGAGTGGTTCCAGGACTGAAGGAAAAACAGTATGGCTTTTGTGTGGAAAGCTTGAAAAGGGGCATAGCATAACATATATTTGGCAAGACATATACCAAACCATTATGTGCCTTAAGAGCCATGGTAGGAAATGTGTATTTTACCTTAAATTCAGTGAAGCCCTATAAAACCCAAAGCAGAAAAATAATGTGATCCAAATTAAATGCTAAAGATATGGAGGAATAATAAAGAAGGTGTGGCCATTAAAAAAAATGAAATCTTATCAATTGTAACAACATGGATGGATCTAGAAGGTATCATACTAAGTCAGATAGAGAAAGACTAAGACCATATGATTTCATATATATGTGGAATCTAAATAACAAAATAAACAAACAAAACAGAAACAGACTAATAGTTACAGAGAACAAACCAAGGGTTGCCAGAGAGGAGGATGGGGGGCTGAGTGAAAAAGGTGAAGGGATTACAAACTACAAATTGGTAGTTACAAAGTAATCATGGGGATGTAAAGTACAGCATAGAGAATATAGTCAATCCTATATCATAAAAGCATAGTATGCAAATTGTCCGCTTGACCGGAGTTCTTCTGGAAGTTCGACCAGGGGGCAGGCTGGCCGGGGGAAGGGAGGGAGTACTCGGCCAGCAGCCGGCAGCTGGCAGCCACTAGGGACCCTACCGCTAGGGCCTCTAGTAATATAATAACTATGTATGGTGTCAGATGGATACTAGATTTATTGGGGTAATCACTTTGTAAATTGTGTAATTGTCTAACCACGATGCTGTACATCTGAAACTAATATAAAATAACATTTAATGTCAACTGTAATTGAAAAAATAATAACATAAAGTAAAAGGGCAACACAAGGAAAAATAAACAAACATGTGAAGGAGTTCAGAATAAAATGTGCTACCATGGCACAGGGGTTATTTTGAGTTGAAGGCAATTGAGATCCTTCAGGTACGCAAGAAACTCTCCCTTAAAATTTTTAAATTGGGGTCTTGCCCGTCATAAGAGTTATTAGTCTTTATGACCTATTTATTGGGCAGGACAAACTTCTAATTACTGAACATCTGCTCTTCTTATTGCACTGCTCCTTTGAATGACTTTCCTCCCCTCTGAAGCCTCAGGCACCTTGCCGCATCCTTAGCCTCCAATGTCATATAAACCTCACTTTAACTTTGTGTCTCTGAACCTCCCACGGATGGGGAATCTCTGACTCTCCGATGTATATGGGGCTCCCATGTGTATGTATGTGGTTAAATTTGGTTATATTCTCTTATTAATCTGTTCATTTAATTATTAGACCAGCCAGAAAAACCTAGAAGAGTAAATAAAGTATCTTCCTCTCCCACAATATCACAGCTGCAACAATGTGGAGACAGGAGAAGAAGGACACAGGAATGGAAAAAACCAGATAGTAGATGCTTTAGCAATCTAGGCAGAGATGACGGTGGTTTGACTAAGGAGGTAGCATTGGAGATGGAAGGATAGTGAAGGGGAGCAGAATTTGTCACCCCCGAATATATCACTTTGGCATGAGGATTATTTTGAGACAAGGTACTCAAAACCAAATGGATTTAGGAAAGGTTCTTTACCTCATCTTCAACTTGCAAAATTTACATTGGAACAGAGGTCTGTACCAGATAGAAAGCTATTAACAAAGATACCTTCTAGGCATCTCTTAATGCAGCTGCCACTGTATTAACCATGAAATTAGGAGACATTACCATTCCTTATTTTTATTATAATGTAACATACACAGAGCGATTATTGGTTTGTGTTCAATGGAAAGTTAAATGACCTACTAGTAAAATTTCAAATCAACCTAATTTACATAGAATACATACCTTGGGGTGTAAATAATTTGTACTTATTTCCCAAAATTCTTAGAAAACATGAAAGGTCTGTAGCATTCTTCGTTGTTTTTTAATTCACTGAAGTTAATAATGTTCAGAAAAGTTATAAAAAGATTAATCATGATTTTAATTTAAGGGTTTCATTCCCATCCTATTCCTCAACCGAGTTTAGTATAAACGTAGGTTTGCAGGCAAAACTTTTGAATAAGAATTATTTTTAAAGTTCTGCACAAATTCTTCTTCACTTTTCTGAGAAGATTTGCCACAATCACATTCCTAAAACCTTCCAACAATGTAAAAACAGGCTACCTCATAGATAAAAGATTAAAAATATATATACCTTTCTGAGATGTGGAGATCGAATAGAATCACATTCACAGGAGCTCTGGAATATGCAGTGTTTCCTAGAATAGGTTATAAAAATCCATTTCCCATATTATCAAAACTTTGTAAATTTAAAATATACAGATTCAGAGTTGTGTTTATTTTATAAAATCTCCAGAAACTAAAAATCTGGTTTTTGATCCAATAACTTTCATATGGTTCGATGAATTGCAACTACTAGAGTAAAATATGAGCATTTTGGCTCCAAAAGGAAAACTGGAATATATAACTAAGTTTGAATAGATCATATGGCTATATCCTGTAACCTATTTCACAAAGTTGACATATTTTCAAATGCAATTCAGTAGTCTCGATCTGAACGTTATAAAATGCATATGGAAAGGAACAAATGTATCACACTTGAAGCACAATACATTATTCACTAACACACCCCAAGCATTTCTTACAGATTTATTGAGTAATTTATATGGAAAAATATATACATCTCAACATTTTCATTCCAGGCCAACTATCTTAATTGAACTCACTATCACCAATATAGACTAAAAAGTCAACCTAAAAAAATAAAGTAATATCTGTATAGCTTATAGTTTTGAAAAAATGTTTTCAAAAAGATGAGTTCAAACCTATTTATATGGACAAAGATTTTTAATATGACATTTTTACCAAGATAAACCTTTCTTATAAAATGATAAGCTTTCGCCAAAACCGGTTTGGCTCAGTGGATAGAGCATCAGCCTGCGGACTGAAGGGTCCCGGGTTCAATTCCGGTCAAGGGCATGTGCCTGGGTTGCGGGCACATCCCGAGTGGGAGATGTGCAGGAGGCGGCTGATCGATGTTTCTCTCTCATCGATGTTTCTAACTCTCTATCTCTCTCCCTTCCTCTCTGTAAAAAATCAATAAAATATATATATTTTAAAAAAATGATAAGCTTTCAAATATTGAACTTGGTACTTATAATTTCACTATCTCCCAAAATAGAAAAATGTATTTATTTATATCTTAAAGAATTTTATTGGTAAACTTAAGTAGACCAAAACAGTAAGAGATTTAAGTTCCTCTGACTCAAAGCAATGAAACTGGGTTTAACAGCTAATGAATTAAGCTTAATTATTTTTTCACAGCAGAAATGGTGACTTCTCAGGGACTTTTAACCTTTAATAAGAATAGTATACATTTAACAAAAAAAATATTTATATCTCTGAAATTTTTGTATAGATAATTTGGCTCTAAAATTTTATGATTTTGTAATTACTATACATATAATTTATATCTTAGTTGTATCTTAGTTATATATTTTCTCTTATCTTTAGAGAAAATATCAAGAAAAAAAGATAAAGTGAGTTAAAGATGTGTCCAGAGTGCTTACCATTCTTCTGAGAACTGTATATACTGCTTTCTCTTTTAATTCAGATTAAACGTAAAGAAATTTCTCCTGATACTGATTTCCCTGATATGAAATTATTCTTGAAATGGTGGATTTTTTGCTCTGAAACATTAATACAATATTTTTCCTTTGTTTGTGACTATGCACAAATGGCCTTGTTGATAGACAAGGAAATCACTAGGCCTGGCTCTAAAGTAATGAGAAAATTCCATAGGCCAATTGCCAGAAACTGTGTTATTACTCTCTAATCACAAATGGGGCTACATGATCTTTTATGTTTCTGTTAGAACTACTAATCCATTGCTAAACAGAAAATAATTCAATTTTTATTGGTGTTTCTGTTTTAAAAGCTATCTGCTAATAGATGCTGGAACCACCAGGTTTCTTTGTTTTCTTCTCAAAATTATGAGATCAAACCTGAATATTGTTATCCCCTCCCCTCCTCCTAAAAAATACATGCATAATAGATTTTATAAGAAGTGTATCAACCTATTCAGAGGAGGAATAACCAATCTCATATTAAGCATGTTGTAGAACATAAAAATGAAGTGAGTTTGGAAAGGCCAGAATTACTCTAATTTTGATATGTCAGTGACCCAATTCATGTGTCATGCATATAGCCTCCATATTGAGTTTTATTATACCATTTGTTCACAGACCCTTATTTTGTGAAGAAAAAGCATATAGTAATGAGATTCATATATTTACAGCACCTTTTTCATCTATAAGGCTTGAACGAGTAAGGGATTTGAGTCAAACTTGAAACAAATAGGGGATAATACCATCTAGGAATAAGCAGGCAGGAAATCCATGGACAGAAAATGATTAACTGCACTATATGGGACATCAGAACTGAGAGGATATTTAGTCAGTGCCAGTATATTAATCAGTGCCGATAATTCCTTATGTGATCTTAAAAAAAGAGGGAAGTTTTAAAAGGAAGGTATTTTACTTAATAGGAAGTACAGAGTTTTCTATTTGGATAAAAATTGATTCTGCTACATCATATCAAGGAGGAATAGACACTTTATAGCTGAACTGTCTAGAAAAGAGATTTTCAGATATTTGAGTGGAAACTCAAGCTCTAGGAGCCAAGAGTATTCTTAGTGCTTGTGCTGTGAGCATCACCGAATCGAGCATTAAACCTGAGTCCTGTGATTTAGGTAACATTGGAAAGGCCCTCACCCATATCATCTTCCAGAATCCTGATTCTAATATTTTGAATTCTAGCAATGCAAATTCATTTGTGTTACTCACTTGTGTGACCTTGGGCAAGTAATCTAACTTCTTTAGCCCAAATGGTGTTAAGATGAAATGAAATACTGCATTTGAAGCACTCAAAAGTGCCTGGCGCATGTTAAGT
Source organism: Myotis davidii (assembly GCF_000327345.1). Classification (NCBI taxonomy): domain Eukaryota; kingdom Metazoa; phylum Chordata; class Mammalia; order Chiroptera; family Vespertilionidae; genus Myotis; species Myotis davidii. Next base: position 249,984 of record NW_006286586.1, on the reverse strand, counting down.
ATTTTAATAAGTGTATTAATAATGAGAGGTATAATTAAGGACTTCTTTCTACAGAATGACTCTCTGAAGCAATCAATTTTGACAGAGACAAGGGCAGAGTGAGAGAGAGAATTCATAGACCAAGGCGGAAAGGCCACCCCCGAGAGGCAGACAAGGGGGAATGATCAGACTGGGAAAAGCCAGAACAGACAGAGGTGTAAGAGGAAATTAGAGGAATAAGGAGACGGGGGGAAGAGTATTAAACATGCCACAATGTTAAACATTCCACAGCACATGAAAAGAGACAGAAAACATAAACTCTTAGATTTGATCACATCAAAGGCTTTCTCTGAAAAATATGTCATAAACAAAGTTAAAAGATAAATCCAGAGTTGTTAAAAATCAACACCAAAAAGTGCTTTCTTTCTAGCTTTATGATAGAGTTTTTTAAATCACTAAGAAAAAGACAAGTACCTGAATAGAAAAAGAGATGGTGAATTTCACGAATTCATATCAGAAAGAAAAAAAAATTCTCATTTACATATTAAACATGCTCAACTGCAATAGTAATCAAAGAATTGCTATTTAAAACAACAACAAGTAGTCTTTCATTTTTAAGACCAGAAAACATTTTTAAAATATGCCTATTGTTGTTGAGGTAAAACAAGCATTTTTTAACACTGTTGGTTTGGGTGTAAACTGGATAAAATATTACTTAGGATAATTTGAAAGATATTTAAATATGCTTAGAGCCCAGCCAGTGTTGCTCAGTGGTTGAGCATTGACCTATGAACCAGGAAATCACGGTTCCATCCCCAGTTAGGGCACCTGCCCGGATTGTGGGCTCCATACCCAGGAGGGGGCATGCAGGAGGCCGCTGATTAACAATTCTCTCTCATCATTGATGTCTTTCCCTCATCATTGATGTGTTTCTCTCTCTCTCCCTCTCCCTTCCTTTCTGAAATCAATAAAAATAAATTTTTTTAAATATGCTTACAATTATGATCCTGAGTTGAACACAAGGTAGCTGAGCACACAACTAAGGTGCATTCCTGAGCCTCCCTGATAATGTGGTGAAGTCCAACTGTGACCAGTTTCTACCAAGGGATTCTGAGTAGAATTCAGGCCACCTGCAGGATTGACCCATAGAAACCTTCTATGCAATATCCCATTCTGCTTTCCTTCCCTAGGCTGTGGGTTGGACAGCATGTCCCAGTGTGACCACGGAAGCCATGCTTTGACAAAGGCAGAGCCTGCCATCATTATCCTGGGACTGAATAATGGCCTTCTGCACCACTACCTCAAATCTGTGCCTCACCCTTATTGACCTTTATGTGAGCAAAAAGCATATCTAGATAAGCGCTAATATCTGGGAATTTAATTGTTACGCAGCTAGTACAACTAAAAAAATCTCTTAATTCTACTTCTAGAAATGTATTTTATTATATTTAAGGACATATATTAATACCATTAGTTATAATACTAGGGAGAAATGAGAATTCCATAACAAAATAAATTATAAAATTATAGAATATTCATTTAATGGATTATTTGCCACAATTTAAAAATATGTTTAATTATATAGGGAAATATGTACAAAAAATCGTTTTTTTTAAGCAGTGTACAAAACTGTATACAACATATCACAATTGTACAATCCAACCACCGATATGTGGAGGTGATGGAATTATCAGTAATTTTATGTTATTTCTATTTTTATCCAAACATTTTACAGTAAGTGTTTACTGGCTTTATTCAGCAAAACATTCTTATAAATTTTATATTAAAAGATGAGAGGAGTCCTAGCCAGTTTGGCCTAGCATCGGCCTGTGGACTAAAAGGTCCCAGGTTTGATTCTGGTCAAGGGCACATGCCCAGGTTGTAGGCTCAATCCCTAGTCGGGGGTGTGCAGAAAGCAGCCGATCAATGATTCTCTCTCATCATTGATGTTTCTATCTCTCTCTCCCTCTCCTTTCCTCACTGAAATCAATAAAAATATAAAGAAAAGAAAAATGATGTTTAAAAAAAAAGATGAGAGGAAAGAAGAGAAAAGAGCCCACAGTTTTTGTTGAGAGAATTGCACTACATGATTTTGCCAAGACTGTCCTCTGCACACAATTCTAGAGCTTCCCCCTGGGGGTGTTGGGAGTGGGGCACAGGTGTGCTGAGGTATTGATCTTCTCACAGGGCAAGGTCCAGGGCTACTATTCAAGGGCCCAGTTAGTTGCCTCAAGGTCATCAGCAACCTTGTTATTGGCTCTAGTGTTCTATATCAATACTACTCTTTTCTATATGTAGTGTGACGCGAATAATGTTAGGAATCATCAGCTTAACACCCTTGTTAAAGAAAAGATACACATTTCACACGCACACCCATTTCCTTTTATACAAAGAGGATAACAGACCCCATAACTAGAGTGTCTACATTAGAAAAAAAAATTTAAAAATGTGTAACATCCATGAAATCATGTCATCTAGATTAAATCACAAATAAAAAAAAATCTCTACCAATAATACAAATAATAAATCTAACATTACTATTTCAATAGTAGTTAAAATGGCAATTGCTCTTTTCTATGACAAACTTACCACCGAGACATTTTATTTAATGTTTAGATGTTATACATTTCTCTTCATTTAAATCAAATGATGTGTTTCATATGCACACTCTGAGAGAGAATTAATAAAACATTTTAAAATAACTGTACTATACTCATAAAAATTCTATAATATGTTATCAGTCAGAAAATGACTAGAAAGTGAGCCATATTTTTATCATTTGACTGTGTTTTGATGAGCATGAATGAAGCAACCGAAGGTAGAATAACTTTCAAAAGCTAGGGTGACTATTGAAACTTGACAGAATATTAGCATATGAATGATACAGAGCAGGAAGAAGTTCATTTAAAGGAGTTTTTCTTATCGTGGCCAACCTTTATGTGATATTAAATGAGTTCCAAAGAGTACATTGGTCCCATTGAAATTTGCTTCATAAAAATAAAATTGTAAACTAAATGCTTTGCCAAAAATAAAAGAAACCCCACCAACATCATCGTGCACACCTGCCAGTGATGATTAAAGAAGCAAAAAAAAAAAAAGGTATTTAAATGTATGTCTCACACACACACAAAAAAAATAAGTGAATTAGTTTTGGATTTTCATCTGAGTTTTCAGACATTATGCTTAGTATGTTATATTTTTAAAGGAAAACAAGAAGTAAATTTAGATTCTCCTCTAAAATTTCCTTGAGGTAAATTAGAAACTGAAATGCATTAAAGAACCAATTTTCTGCTTAAAAAATGTGCATGTTTTTTAAAAGACCTCAAACCCACAAATGACCTAGAATTTCTGGAGATGCTCAATTCTCTTTTAAAGAGAAAATGTGCTAAGAAGCATTCCTGGGACCGGGAAGTAAAGAACTTCTCTGCCCAATTCTATACAAAAACATCTTAAACAGAACAAAGAGCCAACTCTACACCAATGTAGACTGGATGGATCCTAAATAGGGAGGCTGGGGGCCCTTCCTTGACCCACGCAGCACCCTGCACTCCACTCTGGACACTTGATACCCTGCATTGCATTATAATTTCCTGTTCGGAGATCCGTATATGCCTTCTTTGTGAGGAGAACCAATGCCTCATATCCATCATTGTATCCTCAGTTACCAGCACTGTGTTGGTAGATAGTGGACACTATTAAATACATGTAAATAATTGAGTTTATTCATTCATACATACAATCCATACATAGTTACTAAATAGTTATTATGTGCCAGATACTATCTTAAGCACTGAGACAAAGTGAGGAATATACTATGGCTTTTTATACCAAAACATAACCCCTTGCATAGAAAAGGAATCAGCAGAAAGAAGCATTGTTATCAAGGAAGGCAGCAGCAGGAGTAGTAAGCTCCACGCCTTAGTCTTCCTAAGGCCTAAGACTGGAAACACATGAGAGGCCCCAGGAACTATTGGTATAGGGAGGGGTGGTTTTGATTAGAAAACTAAGATGCCACAGTTATTTGGTGAGGTCTACAAGCAACTGAGATGTGGGTACAAATGGTAATATGAGATAATTAGTAACTGCAGAATGGTGAGGCCTGTGGAGGT